>NW_021822784.1:120000-152880 GCF_901001165.1 Salmo trutta | reverse complement strand
CGCCCTCGGGGATAATAGATACAGGTCTGGTTCTCTTACTGCCCCCATCTGGGGATAATAATAGATACAAGGTTAGTTCTCTCTACTGCCACTCTGGGATAATAGGCTACAGGGTTTTCTGGTCTCTCTACTGCCCTCTCTGGGGATAATAGATACAGGTCTGTTCTCTCTACTGCCCTCTCTGGGATATAGATACAGGTCTGTTCTCTCTACTGCCCTCTCGGAGATAATAGATAGAGGTTTGTTCTCTCTACTGCCCTCTCTGGGATAATAGATACATGTCTGTTCTCTCTACTGCCCCCTCTGGGATAATAGATACAGGTCTGTTCTCTCTACTGCCCCCTCTGGGGATAATAGATACAGGTATGTTCTCTCTACTGCCCCCTCTGGGGATAATAGATACAGGTCTGTTCTCTCTACTGCCCTCTCTGGGGATAATAGATACAGGTCTGGTCTCTCTACTGCCCTCTGTGGGGATAATAGATACAGGTCTGTTCTCTCTACTGCCCTCTCTGGGATAATAGATACAGGTCTGGTCTCTCTACTGCCCTCTGTGGGGATAATAGATACAGGTCTGTTCTCTCTACTGCCCCCTCTGGGGATAATAGATACAGGTATGTTCTCTCTACTGCCCCCTCTGGGATAATAGATACAGGTCTGTTCTCTCTACTGCCCTCTCTGGGATAATAGATACAGGTCTGTTCTCTCTACTGCCCTCTCTGGGGATAATAGATACAGGTCTGGTCTCTCTGGGGATAATAGATACAGGTCTGGTCTCTCTGGGGATAATAGATACAGGCCTGTTCTCTCTACTGTCCTCTCTGGGGATAATAGATACAGGTCTGGTCTCTATACTGCCCCCTCTGGGGATAATAGATACAGGTCTGTTCTCTCTACTTCCCCCTCTGGCGATAATAGATACAGGTCTGGTCTCTCTGGGGATAATATATACAGGTCAGTTCTCTCTACTGCACCCTCTGGGGATAATAGATACAGGTCTGTTCTCTATAATGCCCCCTCTGGGGATAATAGATACAGGTCTGGTCTCTCTGGGGATAATAGATACAGGTCTGTTCTCTATACTGCCCTCTCTGGGGATAATAGATACAGGTCAGTTCTCTCTACTGCCCCCTCTGGGGAAAATAGATACAGGTCTGTTCTCTATACTGC
The DNA here is from genome assembly GCF_901001165.1 of Salmo trutta. Lineage (NCBI taxonomy): Eukaryota > Metazoa > Chordata > Actinopteri > Salmoniformes > Salmonidae > Salmo > Salmo trutta. The sequence goes on along the minus strand of NW_021822784.1, from coordinate 151,710 downwards.
CCCCTCTGGGGATAATAGATACAGGTATGTTCTCTCTACTGCCCTCTCTGGGGATAATAGATACAGGTCTGTCCTCTCTGGGGATAATAGATACAGGTCTGGTCTCTCTGGGGATAATAGATACAGGTCTGGTCTCTCTGGGGATAATAGATACAGGCCTGTTCTCTCTACTGTCCTCTCTGGGGATAATAGATACAGTTCTGGTCTCTAAGGGGATAATAGATACAGGTCTGTTCTCTCTACTGCCCTCTCTGGGGATAATAGATACAGGTCTGTTCTCTCTACTGCCCCCTCTGGGGATAATAGATACAGGTCTGTTCTCTCTACTGCCCTCTCTGGGGATAATAGATACAGGCCTGTTCTCTCTACTGCCCTCTCTGGGGATAATAGATACAGGTCTGTTCTCTATACTGTCCTCTCTGGGGATAATAGATACAGGTCTGGTCTCTCTACTGCCCTCTCTGGGGATAATAGATACAGGTCTGTTCTCTCTACTGCCCCCTCTGGGGATAATAGATACAGGTCTGTTCTCTATACTGCCCTCTCTGGGATAATAGATACAGGTCTGTTCTCTCTACTGCCCTCTCTGGGATAATAGATACAGGTCTGTTCTCTCTACTGCCCTCTCTGGGGATAATAGATACAGGTCTGGTCTCTCTGGGGATAATAGATACAGGTCTGGTCTCTCTGGGGATAATAGATACAGGCCTGTTCTCTCTACTGTCCTCTCTGGGGATAATAGATACAGGTCTGGTCTCTATACTGCCCCCTCTGGGGATAATAGATACAGGTCTGTTCTCTCTACTGCCCCCTCTGGCGATAATAGATACAGGTCTGGTCTCTCTGGGGATAATATATACAGGTCAGTTCTCTCTACTGCCCCCTCTGGGGATAATAGATACAGGTCTGTTCTCTATACTGCCCTCTCTGGGGATAATAGATACAGGTATGTTCTCTCTACTGCCCCCTCTGGGTATAATAGATACAGGTATGTTCTCTCTACTGTCCTCTCTGGGGATAATAGATACAGGTCTGTCCTCTCTGGGGATAATAGATACAGGTCTGGTCTCTCTGGGGATAATAGATACAGGTCTGGTCTTTCTGGGGATAATAGATACAGGCCTGTTCTCTCTACTGTCCTCTCTGGGGATAATAGATTCAGTTCTGGTCTCTAAGGGGATAATAGATACAGGTCTGTTCTCTCTACTGCCCTCTCTGGGGATAATAGATACAGGTCTGTTCTCTCTACTGCCCCCTCTGGGGATAATAGATACAGGTCTGTTCTCTATACTGCCCCCTCTGGGGATAATAGATACAGGTCTGTTCTCTCTACTGCCCTCTCTGGGATAATAGATACAGGTCTGTTCTCTCTACTGCCCTCTCTGGAGATATAAGATACAGGTCTGTTCTCTCTACTGCCCTCTCTGGGGATAATAGATACAGGCCTGTTCTCTCTACTGCCCTCTCTGGGGATAATAGATACAGGTCTGTTCTCTCTACTGCCCCCTCTGGGGATAATAGATACAGGTCTGTTCTCTATACTGTCCTCTCTGGGGATAATAGATACAGGTCTGGTCTCTCTGGGGATAATAGATACAGGTCTGTTCTCTCTACTGCCCTCTCTGGGGATAATAGATACAGGTCTGTTCTCTCTACTGTCCTCTCTGGGGATAATAGATACAGGTCTGTTCTCTCTACTGTCCTCTCTGGGGATAATAGATACAGGTCTGTTCTCTCTACTGTCCTCTCTGGGGATAATAGATACAGGTCTTTTCTCTCTACTGCCCTCTCTGGGGATAATAGATACAGGTCTGTTCTCTCTACTGTCCTCTCTGGGGATAATAGATACAGGTCTGTTCTCTATACTGCCCCTCTGGGGATAATAGATACAGGTCTGTTCTCTCTACTGCCCTCTCAGGGGATAATAGATACAGGTTTGGTGTCTCTGCGGATAATAGATACAGGTCTGTTCTCTATACTGCCCCCTCTGGGGATAATAGATACAGGTCTGTTCTCTATACTGCCCTCTCTGGGGATAATAGATACAGGTCTGTTCTCTCTACTGCCCCCTCTGGGGATAATAGATACAGGTCTGTTCTCTCTACTGCCCCCTCTGGGGATAATAGATACAGGTCTGTTCTCTCTACTGTCTTCTCTGGGGATAATAGATACAGGTCTGGTCTCTCTACTGCCCCCTCTGGGGATAATAGATACAGGTCTGTTCTCTCTACTGCCCCTCTCTGGGGATAATAGATACAGGTCTGGTCTCTCTACTGCCCTCTCTGGGGATAATAGATACAGGTCTGTTCTCTCTACTGTCCTCTCTGGGGATAATAGATACAGGTCTGGTCTCTCTACTGTCCTCTGTGGGGATAATAGATACAGGTCTGTTCTCTCTACTGCCCTCTCTGGGATAATAGATACAGGTCTGTTCTCTCTACTGCCCTCTCTGGGGATAATAGATACAGGTCTGTTCTCTATACTGTCCTCTCTGGGGATAATAGATACAGGTCTGGTCTCTCTGGGGATAATAGATACAGGTCTGTTCTCTCTACTGCCCTCTCTGGGGATAATAGATACAGGTCTGTTCTCTCTACTGTCCTCTCTGGGGATAATAGATACAGGTCTGTTCTCTCTACTGTCCTCTCTGGGGATAATAGATACAGGTCTGTTCTCTCTACTGTCCTCTCTGGGGATAATAGATACAGGTCTGTTCTCTCTACTGCCCTCTCTGGGGATAATAGATACAGGTCTGTTCTCTCTACTGTCCTCTCTGGGGATAATAGATACAGGTCTGTTCTCTATACTGCCCCCTCTGGGGATAATAGATACAGGTCTGTTCTCTCTACTGCCCTCTCTGGGGATAATAGATACAGGTTTGGTCTCTCTGCGGATAATAGATACAGGTCTGTTCTCTCTACTGCCCCCTCTGGGGATAATAGATACAGGTCTGTTCTCTATACTGCCCTCTCTGGGGATAATAGATACAGGTCTGTTCTCTCTACTGCCCCCTCTGGGGATAATAGATACAGGTCTGTTCTCTCTACTGCCCCCTCTGGGGATAATAGATACAGGTCTGTTCTCTCTACTGTCCTCTCTGGGGATAATAGATACAGGTCTGTTCTCTCTACTGTCCTCTCTGGGGATAATAGATACAGGTCTGGTCTCTCTACTGCCCCCTCTGGGGATAATAGATACAGGTCTGTTCTCTCTACTGCCCCCTCTGGGGATAATAGATACAGGTCTGGTCTCTCTACTGCCCTCTCTGGGGATAATAGATACAGGTCTGTTCTCTCTACTGTCCTCTCTGGGGATAATAGATACAGGTCTGGTCTCTCTACTGTCCTCTGTGGGGATAATAGATACAGGTCTGGTCTCTCTACTGTCCTCTGTGGGGATAATAGATACAGGTCTGTTCTCTCTACTGCCCTCTCTGGGATAATAGATACAGGTCTGTTCTCTCTACTGCCCTCTCTGGAGATAATAGATACAGGTCTGTTCTCTATACTGTCCTCTCTGGGGATAATAGATACAGGTCTGTTCTCTCTACTGCCCTCTCTGGGGATAATAGATACAGGTCTGTTCTCTCTACTGTCCTCTCTGGGGATAATAGATACAGGTCTGTTCTCTCTACTGTCCTCTCTGGGGATAATAGATACAGGTCTGTTCTCTATACTGTCCTCTCTGGGGATAATAGATACAGGTCTGGTCTCTCTACTGTCCCCTCTGGGGATAATAGATACAGGTCTGGTCTCTCTACTGCCCCCTCTGGGGATAATATATACAGGTCTGTTCTCTCTACTGCCCCCTCTGGGGATAATAGATACAGGTCTGTTCTCTCTACTGTCCTCTCTGGGGATAATAGATACAGGTCTGTTCTCTCTACTGTCCTCTCTGGGGATAATAGATACAGGTCTGGTCTCTCTACTGCCCCCTCTGGGGATAATAGATACAGGTCTGTTCTCTCTACTGCCCCCTCTGGGGATAATAGATACAGGTCTGGTCTCTCTACTGCCCTCTCTGGGGATAATAGATACAGGTCTGTTCTCTCTACTGCCCTCTCTGGGATAATAGATACAGGTCTGTTCTCTCTACTGCCCTCTCTGGAGATAATAGATAGAGGTTTGTTCTCTCTACTGCCCTCTCTGGGATAATAGATACATGTCTGTTCTCTCTACTGCCCCCTCTGGGGATAATAGATACAGGTCTGTTCTCTCTACTGCCCCCTCTGGGGATAATAGATACAGGTATGTTCTCTCTACTGCCCTCTCTGGGGATAATAGATACAGGTCTGGTCTCTCTACTGCCCTCTGTGGGGATAATAGATACAGGTCTGTTCTCTCTACTGCCCTCTCTGGGATAATAGATACAGGTCTGGTCTCTCTACTGCCCTCTGTGGGGATAATAGATACAGGTCTGTTCTCTCTACTGCCCCCTCTGGGGATAATAGATACAGGTATGTTCTCTCTACTGCCCCCTCTGGGGATAATAGATACAGGTCTGTTCTCTCTACTGCCCTCTCTGGGATAATAGATACAGGTCTGTTCTCTCTACTGCCCTCTCTGGGGATAATAGATACAGGTCTGGTCTCTCTGGGGATAATAGATACAGGTCTGGTCTCTCTGGGGATAATAGATACAGGCCTGTTCTCTCTACTGTCCTCTCTGGGGATAATAGATACAGGTCTGGTCTCTATACTGCCCCCTCTGGGGATAATAGATACAGGTCTGTTCTCTCTACTGCCCCCTCTGGCGATAATAGATACAGGTCTGGTCTCTCTGGGGATAATATATACAGGTCAGTTCTCTCTACTGCCCCCTCTGGGGATAATAGATACAGGTCTGTTCTCTATAATGCCCCCTCTGGGGATAATAGATACAGGTCTGGTCTCTCTGGGGATAATAGATACAGGTCTGTTCTCTATACTGCCCTCTCTGGGGATAATAGATACAGGTCAGTTCTCTCTACTGCCCCCTCTGGGGATAATAGATACAGGTCTGTTCTCTATACTGCCCCCTCTGGGGATAATAGATACAGGTATGTTCTCTCTACTGCCCTCTCTGGGGATAATAGATACAGGTCTGTCCTCTCTGGGGATAATAGATACAGGTCTGGTCTCTCTGGGGATAATAGATACAGGTCTGGTCTCTCTGGGGATAATAGATACAGGCCTGTTCTCTCTACTGTCCTCTCTGGGGATAATAGATACAGTTCTGGTCTCTAAGGGGATAATAGATACAGGTCTGTTCTCTCTACTGCCCTCTCTGGGGATAATAGATACAGGTCTGTTCTCTCTACTGCCCCCTCTGGGGATAATAGATACAGGTCTGTTCTCTCTACTGCCCTCTCTGGGGATAATAGATACAGGCCTGTTCTCTCTACTGCCCTCTCTGGGGATAATAGATACAGGTCTGTTCTCTATACTGTCCTCTCTGGGGATAATAGATACAGGTCTGGTCTCTCTACTGCCCTCTCTGGGGATAATAGATACAGGTCTGTTCTCTCTACTGCCCCCTCTGGGGATAATAGATACAGGTCTGTTCTCTATACTGCCCTCTCTGGGATAATAGATACAGGTCTGTTCTCTCTACTGCCCTCTCTGGGATAATAGATACAGGTCTGTTCTCTCTACTGCCCTCTCTGGGGATAATAGATACAGGTCTGGTCTCTCTGGGGATAATAGATACAGGTCTGGTCTCTCTGGGGATAATAGATACAGGCCTGTTCTCTCTACTGTCCTCTCTGGGGATAATAGATACAGGTCTGGTCTCTATACTGCCCCCTCTGGGGATAATAGATACAGGTCTGTTCTCTCTACTGCCCCCTCTGGCGATAATAGATACAGGTCTGGTCTCTCTGGGGATACTATATACAGGTCAGTTCTCTCTACTGCCCCCTCTGGGGATAATAGATACAGGTCTGTTCTCTATACTGCCCTCTCTGGGGATAATAGATACAGGTATGTTCTCTCTACTGCCCCCTCTGGGTATAATAGATACAGGTATGTTCTCTCTACTGTCCTCTCTGGGGATAATAGATACAGGTCTGTCCTCTCTGGGGATAATAGATACAGGTCTGGTCTCTCTGGGGATAATAGATACAGGTCTGGTCTTTCTGGGGATAATAGATACAGGCCTGTTCTCTCTACTGTCCTCTCTGGGGATAATAGATTCAGTTCTGGTCTCTAAGGGGATAATAGATACAGGTCTGTTCTCTCTACTGCCCTCTCTGGGGATAATAGATACAGGTCTGTTCTCTCTACTGCCCCCTCTGGGGATAATAGATACAGGTCTGTTCTCTATACTGCCCCCTCTGGGGATAATAGATACAGGTCTGTTCTCTCTACTGCCCTCTCTGGGATAATAGATACAGGTCTGTTCTCTCTACTGCCCTCTCTGGAGATATAAGATACAGGTCTGTTCTCTCTACTGCCCACTCTGGGGATAATAGATACAGGCCTGTTCTCTCTACTGCCCTCTCTGGGGATAATAGATACAGGTCTGTTCTCTCTACTGCCCCCTCTGGGGATAATAGATACAGGTCTGTTCTCTATACTGTCCTCTCTGGGGATAATAGATACAGGTCTGGTCTCTCTGGGGATAATAGATACAGGTCTGTTCTCTCTACTGCCCTCTCTGGGGATAATAGATACAGGTCTGTTCTCTCTACTGTCCTCTCTGGGGATAATAGATACAGGTCTGTTCTCTCTACTGTCCTCTCTGGGGATAATAGATACAGGTCTGTTCTCTCTACTGTCCTCTCTGGGGATAATAGATACAGGTCTGTTCTCTATACTGCCCCCTCTGGGGATAATAGATACAGGTCTGTTCTCTCTACTGCCCTCTCAGGGGATAATAGATACAGGTTTGGTCTCTCTGCGGATAATAGATACAGGTCTGTTCTCTATACTGCCCCCTCTGGGGATAATAGATACAGGTCTGTTCTCTATACTGCCCTCTCTGGGGATAATAGATACAGGTCTGTTCTCTCTACTGCCCCCTCTGGGGATAATAGATACAGGTCTGTTCTCTCTACTGCCCCCTCTGGGGATAATAGATACAGGTCTGTTCTCTCTACTGTCTTCTCTGGGGATAATAGATACAGGTCTGGTCTCTCTACTGCCCCCTCTGGGGATAATAGATACAGGTCTGTTCTCTCTACTGCCCCTCTCTGGGGATAATAGATACAGGTCTGGTCTCTCTACTGCCCTCTCTGGGGATAATAGATACAGGTCTGTTCTCTCTACTGTCCTCTCTGGGGATAATAGATACAGGTCTGGTCTCTCTACTGTCCTCTGTGGGGATAATAGATACAGGTCTGTTCTCTCTACTGCCCTCTCTGGGATAATAGATACAGGTCTGTTCTCTCTACTGCCCTCTCTGGGGATAATAGATACAGGTCTGTTCTCTATACTGTCCTCTCTGGGGATAATAGATACAGGTCTGGTCTCTCTGGGGATAATAGATACAGGTCTGTTCTCTCTACTGCCCTCTCTGGGGATAATAGATACAGGTCTGTTCTCTCTACTGTCCTCTCTGGGGATAATAGATACAGGTCTGTTCTCTCTACTGTCCTCTCTGGGGATAATAGATACAGGTCTGTTCTCTCTACTGTCCTCTCTGGGGATAATAGATACAGGTCTGTTCTCTCTACTGCCCTCTCTGGGGATAATAGATACAGGTCTGTTCTCTCTACTGTCCTCACTGGGGATAATAGATACAGGTCTGTTCTCTATACTGCCCCCTCTGGGGATAATAGATACAGGTCTGTTCTCTCTACTGCCCTCTCTGGGGATAATAGATACAGGTTTGGTCTCTCTGCGGATAATAGATACAGGTCTGTTCTCTATACTGCCCCCTCTGGGGATAATAGATACAGGTCTGTTCTCTATACTGCCCTCTCTGGGGATAATAGATACAGGTCTGTTCTCTCTACTGCCCCCTCTGGGGATAATAGATACAGGTCTGTTCTCTCTACTGCCCCCTCTGGGGATAATAGATACAGGTCTGTTCTCTCTACTGTCCTCTCTGGGGATAATAGATACAGGTCTGTTCTCTCTACTGTCCTCTCTGGGGATAATAGATACAGGTCTGGTCTCTCTACTGCCCCCTCTGGGGATAATAGATACAGGTCTGTTCTCTCTACTGCCCCCTCTGGGGATAATAGATACAGGTCTGGTCTCTCTACTGCCCTCTCTGGGGATAATAGATACAGGTCTGTTCTCTCTACTGTCCTCTCTGGGGATAATAGATACAGGTCTGGTCTCTCTACTGTCCTCTGTGGGGATAATAGATACAGGTCTGGTCTCTCTACTGTCCTCTGTGGGGATAATAGATACAGGTCTGTTCTCTCTACTGCCCTCTCTGGGATAATAGATACAGGTCTGTTCTCTCTACTGCCCTCTCTGGAGATAATAGATACAGGTCTGTTCTCTATACTGTCCTCTCTGGGGATAATAGATACAGGTCTGTTCTCTCTACTGCCCTCTCTGGGGATAATAGATACAGGTCTGTTCTCTCTACTGTCCTCTCTGGGGATAATAGATACAGGTCTGTTCTCTCTACTGTCCTCTCTGGGGATAATAGATACAGGTCTGTTCTCTCTACTGTCCTCTCTGGGGATAATAGATACAGGTCTGTTCTCTCTACTGCCCTCTCTGGGGATAATAGATACAGGTCTGTTCTCTCTACTGTCCTCTCTGGGGATAATAGATACAGGTCTGTTCTCTATACTGCCCCCTCTGGGGATAATAGATACAGGTCTGTTCTCTCTACTGCCCTCTCTGGGGATAATAGATACAGGTTTGGTCTCTCTGCGGATAATAGATACAGGTCTGTTCTCTCTACTGCCCCCTCTGGGGATAATAGATACAGGTCTGTTCTCTATACTGCCCTCTCTGGGGATAATAGATACAGGTCTGTTCTCTCTACTGCCCCCTCTGGGGATAATAGATACAGGTCTGTTCTCTCTACTGCCCCCTCTGGGGATAATAGATACAGGTCTGTTCTCTCTACTGTCTTCTCTGGGGATAATAGATACAGGTCTGTTCTCTCTACTGTCCTCTCTGGGGACAATAGATACAGGTCTGGTCTCTCTACTGCCCCCTCTGGGGATAATAGATACAGGTCTGTTCTCTCTACTGCCCCCTCTGGGGATAATAGATACAGGTCTGGTCTCTCTACTGCCCTCTCTGGGGATAATAGATACAGGTCTGTTCTCTCTACTGTCCTCTCTGGGGATAATAGATACAGGTCTGGTCTCTCTACTGTCCTCTGTGGGGATAATAGATACAGGTCTGTTCTCTCTACTGCCCTCTCTGGGATAATAGATACAGGTCTGTTCTCTCTACTGCCCTCTCTGGAGATAATAGATACAGGTTTGTTCTCTCTACTGCCCTCTCTGGGATAATAGATACAGGTCTGTTCTCTCTACTGCCCCCTCTGGGGATAATAGATACAAGTCTGGTCTCTCTACTGCCCCCTCTGGGGATAATAGATACAGGTCAGTTCGCTCTACTGACCCCCTCTGGGGATAATAGATACAGGTCTGTTCTCTCTACTGCCCCCTCTGGGGATAATATATACAGGTCTGGTCTCTCTACTGCCCTCTCTGGGATAATAGATACATGTCTGTTCTCTCTACTGCCCCCTCTGGGGATAATAGATACAGGTCTGTTCTCTCTACTGCCCCCTCTGGGGATAATAGATACAGGTATGTTCTCTCTACTGCCCCCTCTGGAGATAATAGATACAGGTCGGTTCTCTATACTGCCCCCTCTGGGGATAATAGATACAGGTCTGTTCTCTCTACTGCCCCCTCTGGGGATAATAGATACAGGTCTGTTCTCTCTACTGCCCTCTCTGGGGATAATAGATACAGGTCTGTTCTCTATACTGTCTTCTCTGGGGATAATAGATACAGGTCTGTCCTCTCTGGGGATAATAGATACAGGTCTGGTCTCTCTGGGGATAATAGATACAGGTCTGGTCTCTGGGGATAATAGATACAGGCCTGTTCTCTCTACTGTCCTCTCTGGGGATAATAGATACAGGTCTGGTCTCTCTGGGGATAATAGATACAGGTCTGTTCTCTCTACTGCCCCCTCTGGGGATAATATATACAGGTCTGGTCTCTCTACTGCCCCCTCTGGGGATAATAGATACTGGTCAGTTCTCTCTACTGCCCCCTCTGGGGATAATAGATACAGGTCTGTTCTCTCTACTGCCCCCTCTGGGGATAATAGATACAGGTCTGTTCTCTCTACTGCCCTCTCTGGGGATAATAGATACAGGTCTGGTCTCTCTACTGCCCTCTGTGGGGATAATAGATACAGGTCTGTTCTCTCTACTGCCCTCTCTGGGATAATAGATACAGGTCTGTTCTCTCTACTGCCCTCTCTGGGATAATAGATACAGGTCTGTTCTCTCTACTGCCCTCTCTGGGGATAATAGATACAGGTCTGGTCTCTCTGGGGATAATAGATACAGGTCTGGTCTCTCTACTGCCCTCTCTGGGATAATAGATACAGGTCTGTTCTCTCTACTGCCCTCTCTGGGATAATAGATACAGGTCTGTTCTCTCTACTGCCCTCTCTGGGGATAATAGATACAGGTCTGGTCTCTCTGGGGATAATAGATACAGGTCTGGTCTCTCTGGGGATAATAGATACAGGCCTGTTCTCTCTACTGTCCTCTCTGGGGATAATAGATACAGGTCTGGTCTCTATACTGCCCCCTCTGGGGATAATAGATACAGGTCTGTTCTCTCTACTGCCCCCTCTGGCGATAATAGATACAGGTCTGGTCTCTCTGGGGATAATATATACAGGTCAGTTCTCTCTACTGCCCTCTCTGGGGATAATAGATACAGGTCAGTTCTCTCTACTGCCCCCTCTGGGGATAATAGATACAGGTCTGGTCTCTCTGGGGATAATATATACAGGTCAGTTCTCTCTACTGCCCCCTCTGGGGATAATAGATACAGGTCTGTTCTCTATACTGCCCTCTCTTGGGATAATAGATACAGGTATGTTCTCTCTACTGCCCCCTCTGGGGATAATAGATACAGGTATGTTCTCTCTACTGCCCTCTCTGGGGATAATAGATACAGGTCTGTCCTCTCTGGGGATAATAGATACAGGTCTGGTCTCTCTGGGAATAATAGATACAGGTCTGGTCTCTCTGGGGATAATAGATACAGGCATGTTCTCTCTACTGTCCTCTCTGGGGATAATAGATACAGTTCTGGTCTCTCTGGGGATAATAGATACAGGTCTGTTCTCTCTACTGCCCTCTCTGGGGATAATAGATACAGGTCTGTTCTCTCTACTGCCCCCTCTGGGGATAATAGATACAGGTCTGTTCTCTATACTGCCCCCTCTGGGGATAATAGATACAGGTCTGTTCTCTCTACTGCCCTCTGTGGGGATAATAGATACAGGTCTGTTCTCTCTACTGCCCTCTCTGGGATAATAGATACAGGTCTGTTCTCTCTACTGCCCTCTCTGGAGATATAAGATACAGGTCTGTTCTCTCTACTGCCCTCTCTGGGGATAATAGATACAGGCCTGTTCTCTCTACTGCCCTCTCTGGGGATAATAGATACAGGTCTGTTCTCTATACTGTCCTCTCTGGGGATAATAGATACAGGTCTGTTCTCTCTACTGTCCTCTCTGGGGATAATAGATACAGGTCTGTTCTCTATACTGTCCTCTCTGGGGATAATAGATACAGGTCTGGTCTCTCTACTGCCCCCTCTGGGGATAATAGATACAGGTCTGGTCTCTCTACTGTCCCCTCTGGGGATAATAGATACAGGTCTGGTCTCTCTACTGCCCCCTCTGGGGATAATAGATACAGGTCTGTTCTCTCTACTGCCCTCTCTGGGGATAATAGATACAGGTCTGTTCTCTCTACTGCCCCCTCTGGGGATAATAGATACAGGTCTGTTCTCTCTACTGCCCCCTCTGGGGATAATAGATACAGGTCTGTTCTCTCTACTGTCCTCTCTGGGGATAATAGATACAGGTCTACTGTGTTCATAATGTGGTTTATCATTCCCACTGTCGTTGTTAATCAGCATGTTTGTCTATATCCATGATATACCAGTGTTGAAATCAGAACTACCCTGTCACCAGGTTTTCAGATTAAAGATGGTTGTATTTTCCTGCTGTAGTTTTTTTTAGGGTTGTATTCTTGAAGATGCCTGTTTTACTCCTACATGATGTGCCCTGCACTTGCTTGAGGTTGGGTTTCGTGTCCTTCGGGACGTTTTAAAATGTAATGGTCGTCCTCCAGCTGGTTTGACCTGTGATGTTGAGACGTCTCCACAGCGACAGGACGGACACGTTGCATATCCTGTTTCTGAGAGTCACTTCACTTGGTTGGTGCTGCTAACGTCATCTAGCTGGATACTCTGACAGCCGGACAACGTCACTTCTTCACGGCTCCATTCAAAGGTAAAGCCTCGACAATATGACGATACGAGACGTGTTGCGTTGATACAGGCGACGTCGTGTCCGCAGACAGAGATCTGGACCAATGTGACGATACGAGACGTGTTGCGTTGAAACAGGCGACGTCGTATCCGCAGACAGAGATCTGGACCGGCTGCCGTTACATTGGAGGGAATTAGCAGGTTAAACTGATCAGCTGGTCATCCTGGAAAACGTTTGTCAGCCCGCTGGAACAGGAACTAGCAGCGGTGAGGAGGAAACAGGTTGGTGGTGAGAGAACTGCATTGAACTGGCTTGACTTGGGCAGCTACAGGTAGTTAGCTCGCCATAAAGGAGCAGTTAGCAGCCAGATACCTGATAATGGTTAACCTGTTGGCGACATTCAGCTGTCTTATTGCAGGAACACCGGGATACATACAGGAAGTATACAGACCATGATAACATATACCAGGGGCTACAACACATGACAGGCTATATGAAGACCTTAAAAGATACACACCTATTGATGTGAACAGCTTATTGCAGGGACACCGGGATACATACAGGAAGTATACAGACCATGATAACATATACCAGGGGCTACAACACATGACAGGTTATACGAAGACAGAAGATACACACCTATTGATGTGAACAGCTTATTGCAGGGACACCGGGATACATACAGGAAGTATACAGACCATGATAACATATACCAGGGGCTACAACACATGACAGGTTATACGAAGACAGAAGATACACACCTATTGATGTGAACAGCTTATTGCAGGGACACCGGGATACATACAGGAAGTATACAGACCATGATAACATATACCAGGGGCTACAACACATGACAGGCTATATGAAGACCTTTGAAAATACACACCTATTGATGTGAACAGCTTTCTTATTGGAATAATGTAGAATGGTTTTAATGTACTGCTCGAACTCCTTATAGAAAACACGAGTGGTTTTTATTAGTGAATTTACATCACATGTCGAGATACATTTTCAATACTCAAAGTTTTATGGTACGTATTGTTTTTTTGTTTTTTCACTTACTGATCATTTCTAAATTATATTTCAATTCTTTCTTAAACAATGTGAAGAGGGTTTTGTTCCCCCCTGTCCACTTCATTTATGGATAAAGATTCTTCCATACAAGTAAACAAATGAACAATGAAAGTTACATCAGGGTCGATATCATTTGGATCAAAATAAAACATCAGAGTCTTTCAAATGAACATTAAATAGTATTTTATTTATTTCATAACATCTTCTAACTCACTCCAAAATCTTCTGACATAAGAACAGTCCCAAAATAAATGGTCAAGAGTCTCTGGGTCACAACCACAAAATGCACATTTGTTATCAATAGCTATTCTGTGTATAATAAAGGTCTTTACAGGGCAGATTCTATGGATGAGTTTGTATGATACTTCTTTCAGCTTATTAGATGGACAATATTCACCAGACAACAACGAGACTTTGTTCCAGTTCACTTGTCCTGGGGCTGCATTCCAGTATATTCTAGCAGAGGCAATAGTAACATCTTGACATAGTTTTCATATATATATATGTTATTACATTTATAGTTTATCAAATGTCAATTCCTTGTAGCGGAATTGAGGCTACAGAAATCCTCAACAGTCGCACTTGGAGTATTGTTATGTTCTCCTAAGAGAAGAACAGCACCTTTAGGGACGGCTCTGACAACCATCAGATACTCAGGAGTGAATGTAACATGGTGTGTTCTCATGAATTCTGCATAATCATATAGTTATTATTATTCAATCATTATTATTATTATTCGATAATCATATAGTTATTATTATTCAATCATTATTATTCGATAATCATATAGTTATTATTATTCAATAATTATTATTCTATAATCATATAGTTATTATTATTCAATAATTATTATTCTATAATCATATAGTTATTATTATTCAATAATTATTATTCGATAATCATATAGTTGTCCATCATTATTCAATACTTGTTTAACCCAGATAATGCTGTTGCCAAACCAGTTCTTGAAAAACAAAGACTGTATGTCTGTATTTTATGCCTTTATTTTTCCAGATTGTATGTCTGTGGGGGAAAATTGTGTTTGTACATGAGGTTCCAAGTACTTGTTTATGAAAGTTAGCAAGATTAACAGGGATTTTACCCAAATCAAAGTTGCATTTGAGTAATAATTGTAGACCACCAATCTGTTGGAATATTAAACTAGGGATGATATTCCAATCCTTATTTCTTAAATAGTTTTGTATCCATTTAATTTTAAATATTATATTAGAGGTTTTAAAATCCAGAGCATTCAACCCTCCCTCACTTTGGGTGCTACATTTTATCGCTTTTCTTAAATAATGAGGTTTATTCCTCCATATGAAGTTAAATAATTTAGTATCAACCATTTTAGTTAGACAGAGGAACATCCAAGGCAAGGGAGGTATAAACTAATCTGGACCTTCCCAAGGGAGATATTAACTAATCTGGAACTTCCCAAGGGAGGTATAAACTAATCTGGACCTTCCCAAGGGAGGTATAAACTAATCTGGACCTTCCCAAGGGAGGTATAAACTAATCTGGACCTTCCCAAGGGAGGTATAAACTAATCTGGACCTTCCCAAGGGAGGTATAAACTAATCTGGACCTTCCCAAGGGAGAAATAAACTAATAAACTAATCTGGACCTTCCCAAGGGAGGTATAAACTAATCTGGACCTTCCCAAGGGAGGTATAAACTAATCTGGACCTTCCCAAGGGAGGTATAAACTAATCTGGACCTTCCCAAGGGAGGTATAAACTAATCTGGACCTTCCCAAGGGAGGTATAAACTAATCTGGACCTTCAGACTTTGATAATAGTACACGTCCAGATAAAGAAAGATCTCTTAATAACCAGGAGTTAAAATCTCTTTCCAATTTTCTCTACATCAGGAGAGAAATTTAAGTTGGCCCTTTCTTTCTGATCTTTGTTAACTTTAATACCAAAATATATGATCCCATCTTTTACAGGGATATTACATACTGAGTTTAAGTCACATGTTTTCAACGCAAAAAATGTACATTTCCTAATATTCAGAGATAAACCAGATGCATGTGAGAAGGTGGGCCTGACCACCGACAACGATGAGACAGCCTATAGGGAAGAGGCCAGAGACCTGGCAGTGTGTTGCCAGGACAACAACCTCTCCCTCAATGTGAGCAAAACAAAGGAGCTGATTGTGGACTACAGGGAAAGGAGGGCCGAACAGGCCCCCATTAACATCGACAGGGCTGTGGTGGAGCGGGGCGAGAGTTTCAAGTTACTTGGTGTCCACGTCACCAACAAACTATCATGTTCCAAACACACCAAGACAGTCATGAAGAGGGCACGACGACACCTTTTCCCCCTCAGGAAACTGAAAAGATTTGGTATGGGTCTCCAGATCCTCAAAGAGTTCTACAGCTGCACCATCGAGAGCATCCTGACTGGTTGCATCACTGCCTGGTACGGCAACTGCTCGGCCTCCGACCGTAAGGCGCTACAGAGGGTAGTGCGAACGGCCCAGTACATCACTGGGGCCAAGCTTCCTGCCATCCAGGACCTATATACCAGGCGGTGTCAGAGGAAGGCCCAAAAAAGACTCCAGTCACCCAAGTCATAGACTGTTCTCTCTGCTACCGCACTGCAAGCGGTACCGGAGCGCCAAGTCTAGGTCCATAAGGCTCCTTAACAGCTTCTACCTCCAAGCCATAAGACTGCTGAACATCTAATCAAATGGCCACCCAGACTATTTACATTGGCCCCCCCACACCCCCCCACACTCACACTGCTGCTACTCGCTGTTTATTATCTATGCATAGTCACTTTACCCCCACCTACATGTACAAATGACCTCGACTAACATGTACCCCTGCACATTGACTCGGTACCGGTATCCCCTGTATATAGCCTCCACATTGACTCTGTACCGGTACCCCCTGTATATAGCCTCCACATTGACTCTGTACTGGTACCCCCTGTATATAGCCTCCACATTGACTCTGTACCGGTACCCCCTGTATATAGCCTCCACATTGACTCTGTACCGGTACCCCCTGTATATAGCCTCCACATTGACTCAGTACCGGTACCCCCTGTATATAGCCTCCACATTGACTCTGTACCGGTACCCCCTGTATATAGCCTCCACATTGACTCTGTACCGGTACCCCCTGTATATAGCCTCCACATTGACTCTGTACCGGTACCCCCCTGTATATAGCCTCCACATTGACTCTGTACCGGTACCCCCTGTTTATAGCCTCCACATTGACTCTGTACCGGTACCTCCTGTATATAGCCTCCACATTGACTCTGTACCGGTACCCCCTGTATATAGCCTCCACATTGACTCTGTACCGGTACCCCCTGTATATAGCCTCCACATTGACTGTACTGGTACCCCCTGTATATAGCCTCCACATTGACTCTGTACCGGTACCCCCCTGTATATAGCCTCCACATTGACTCTGTACCGGTACCCCCTGTATATAGCCTCCACATTGACTCTGTACCGGTACCCCCCTGTATATAGCCTCCACATTGACTCTGTACCGGTACCCCCTGTATATAGCCTCCACATTGACTCTGTACTGGTACCCCCTGTATATAGCCTCCACATTGACTCTGTACCGGTACCCCCTGTATATAGCCTCCACATTGACTCTGCACCGGTACCCCCTGTTTATAGCCTCCACATTGACTCTGTACCGGTACCCCCTGTTTAAAGCCTCATTACTAACCTGTACCCCCGCACATTGACTCGGTACCGATACCCCTTGTTTATAACCTCATTGTTGTTATTTTATTGTGTTAATTTTTATTTTATTTTTTACTTTAGTTTATTTAGTAAATATTTTCTATTTCTTGAACTGCATTGTTGGTAAAGGGCTTGTCAGTAAGCATTTCACGGTAATGTCTACCTACACCTGTTGTATTCGGCGCATGTGACAAATAACATTTGATTTGATGACCTTCCCTTTAAATGGGGGCTGTTGCCATATGATAACTAGATGTCGTTACCCCATAGATTCTTCCAAAAAGATCAGAAGAACATGTATGAGTCTCTTGTAGGAAGTAAATGTCTGCATTAAACCGTTTGCAGTGCAGGAAAATAGCCTTATGTTTGACTAAATCACCAATACCCCTGATATTATTATCATTTTAAAATAATAAAATTCAGTTTTCCCTGCCTTTCGAGCTGCAGCCACCATTGGCCACAGTTTCTCCCGTGTCACTTTGTCCGCAGAGGTCAGATCCTTCGTCAACCTCAATTTTAGCTTGATGTGGAACTGACAGTTCTTCGCCTCCAGAGAAGATCCCGTGTAGATCTGTTGGTTTTTTTATGGCCTCAATTTTGGGGTCGCTGGTAGCCTAGTGGTTGGAGCGTTGGGCCAGTAACCAGCAGGTAGCCTAGTGGTTGGAGCGTAGGGCCAGTAACCAGCAGGTAGCTTAGTGGTTGGAGCGTTGGGCCAGTAACCAGCAGGTAGCCTAGTGGTTGGAGCGTTGGGCCAGTAACCAGCAGGTAGCTTAGTGGTTGGAGCGTTGGGCCAGTAACCAGCAGGTAGCTTAGTGGTTGGAGCGTTGGGCCAGTAACCAGCAGGTAGCTTAGTGGTTGGAGCGTTGGGCCAGTAACCAGCAGGTAGCTTAGTGGTTGGAGCGTTGGGCCAGTAACCAGCAGGTAGCCTAGTGGTTGGAGAGTTGGGCCAGTAACCAGCAGGTAGCTTAGTGGTTGGAGCGTTGGGCCAGTAACCAGCAGGTAGCTTAGTGGTTGGAGCGTTGGGCCAGTAACCAGCAGGTAGCTTAGAGGTTGGAGCGTTGGGCCAGTAACCAGCAGGTAGCCTAGTGGTTGGAGCGTTGGGCCAGTAACCAGCAGGTAGCTTAGTGGTTGGAGCGTTGGGCCAGTAACCAGCTGGTAGCCTAGTGGTTGGAGCGTTGGGCCAGTAACCAGCAGGTAGCTTAGTGGTTGGAGCGTTGGGCCAGTAACCAGCAGGTAGCTTAGTGGTTGGAGCGTTGGGCCAGTAACCAGCAGGTAGCCTAGTGGTTGGAGCGTTGGGCCAGTAACCAGCAGGTAGCTTAGTGGTTGGAGCGTTGGGCCAGTAACCAGCAGGTAGCCTAGTGGTTGGAGCGTTGGGCCAGTAACCAGCAGGTAGCTTAGTGGTTGGAGCGTTGGGCCAGTAATCAAAAGGTTGTTGCTCGATCGAATCCCCGAGCTGAAAAGGTAAAGATCTGTCATTCTGCCCCTGAACAAGGCAGTTAACCCACTGTTCCTAGGCCGTCATTGTAAATAAGAATTTGTTCTTAACTGACTTGCCTAGTTAAATAAAGGTTAAATAAAGGTACAAATTTTTTCAAAAAAATACGTTTTCATGGTATTCCTCCTAACCATGTCCTCCTAACCATCTGCCCTTTCATCTATCTTTGCTGTCAAAAGCATCACAGTGTTGTTTTGCATCTCAAGAAGTGGCATACCCTCTTGGCCTCATCTTTTCCCCCTGGGGCTTGACTGGAGTGTCGGGCCGTAAGGTAACGGCCTGAGCCGGGGACTGGATGGGCGCAGGTTGACTGGATGGGCGCAGGTTGACTGGATGGGCGCAGGTTGACTGGATGGCCGCAGGTTGACTGGATGGGCGCAGGTTGACTAGAGGGGCGCAGGTTGACTGGATGGGCGCAGGTTGACTGGATGGGCGCAGGTTGACTGGATGGGCGCAGGTTGACTGGATGGGCGCAGGTTGACTGGATGGGCGCAGGTTGACTGGATGGGCGCAGGTTGTCTGGATGGGCGCAGGTTGACTGGATGGGCGCAGGTTGACTGGATGGGCGCAGGTTGACTGGATGGGCGGAGGTTGACTGGATGGGCGCAGGTTGACTGGATGGGCGCAGGTTGACTGGATGGGCGCAGGTTGACTGGATGGGCGCAGGTTGACTAGAGGGGCGCAGGTTGACTGGATGGGCGCAGGTTGACTGGATGGGCGCAGGTTGACTGGATGGGCGCAGGTTGACTGGAGGGGCGCAGGTTGACAGGATGGGCGCAGGTTGACTGGATGGGCGCAGGTTGACAGGATGGGCGCAGGTTGACTGGATGGGCGCAGGTTGACTGGATGGGCGCAGGTTGACTGGAGGGGCGCAGGTTGACAGGATGGGCGCAGGTTGACTGGATGGGCGCAGGTTGACTGGATGGGCGCAGGTTGACTGGATGGGCGCAGGTTGACTGGATGGGCGCAGGTTGACTGGAGGGGCGCAGGTTGACTGGATGGGCGCAGGTTGACTGGATGGGCGCAGGTTGTCTGGATGGGCGCAGGTTGACTGGATGGGCGCAGGTTGACTGGATGGGCGCAGGTTGACTGGATGGGCGCAGGTTGACTGGAGGGGCGCAGGTTGACTGGAAGGGCGCAGGTTGACTGGATGGGCGCAGGTTGACTGGATGGGCGCAGGTTGACTGGATGGGCGCAGGTTGACTGGATGGGCGCAGGTTGACTGGATGGGCGCAGGTTGACAGCATTGTTGTCCGTGCTCTTCAAATTTTCATCACCCACAACAGTATATGAAGAGGACTACCCAAGACCCTACCGTCTGTTAATTGTCCATCTGATGATTTCTCCATTTCTTTTCCTTTGGTTCTGGTCGTGGAAGTTTCCATGTAGACAAGCTAGTTTTTGAGCTAGCTAGCTGATCTGGCTATCTAGTGTTGTCGCTAACTTAAGAGTTTTAGAGGTTAATAACTTGCAGAAAGTAATCAATTACTTTTGTAAACAAACTAAATAATATTCCTGCAGGGTTTTATGACCTTAGAAATGACCAAATGGTCATATTTGGGTGAGGAAATCAAATAATTCCTTCAGCAACCAAAAAAACGTATCTGCACTGACCGCCATCTTGCGCGCGCCCCGTAATGGACAGTCATTTCACCTGTTTATTTTAACACCACGGCCACAGCAGGTAACCTGTCAATAAGCGCGGGCACAGTCTCTTTGGTCTTTAGGCTGCATGTCTACTGAAGAATTTCTGCACCACAACCACCTCAACAGTGACCTGTCGTATCTCGCCAACTCGCTACAGGCTTTCTTACAGTTTTAACTATGAAGAAGTTCTGCATTACAACCTCCTCAACGGTGAGCTGTTGTATCTCACCAACTCGCTACAGGCTTTCTTACAGTTTTAACTATGAAGAAGTTCTGCATTACAACCTCCTCAACGGTGAGCTGTTGTATCTCACCAACTCGCTACAGGCTTTCTTACAGTTTGAACTATGAAGAAGTTCTGCATTACAACCACCTCAACAGTGACCTGTCGTATCTCACCAACTCGCTACAGGCTTTCTTACAGTTTGAACTATGAAGAAGTTCTGCATTACAACCACCTCAACGGTGACCTGTTGTATCTCGCCAACTCGCTACAGGCTTTCTTACAGTTTTAACTGCGGGGATTAAACAATACGCATGTGACATCACAATGTTCTCGCTCTCCTCTATTTCAGGCTGTGTGTTGATGTAACAGAACAACCGGAACAGAACAGAGCTGGAGATTAGATGGACGGGTATGAAGCAGCTAATCATTACTTAAAGTCACTGTCTTTAAAAGTGTTAAATCAATGAAAGGAGATGCCTGAGATGTAATCTAGGGGAAACCCTGTCCACTCCCTACAGGTTTGCAGGTGACACACTGAGCGGCGGCCGGGCGTTGCTAGTCGAGGACGGCTCGGTCATGGCCCGCATGCAGAAGAAGTTTTGGAAGACGAAGCAAGTTCTGATCAAGGCCACGGGGAAGAAGGAGGATGAGTACGTGGTGGCTTCCGATGCCGACCTCGACGCCAAGCTGGAGGTAGGACCCTGACCTTTAACCCCTAACCCTAACGCGGTGGCTTCCGATGCCGACCTCGACGCCAAGCTGGAGGTAGGACCCTGACCTTTAACCCCTAACCCTAACGCGGTGGCTTCCGATGCCGACCTCGACGCCAAGCTGGAGGTAGGACCCTGACCTTTAACCCCTAACCCTAACGCGGTGGCTTCCGATGCCGACCTCGACGCCAAGCTGGAGGTAGGACCCTGACCTTTAACCCCTAACCCTAACGCGGTGGCTTCCGATGCCGACCTCGACGCCAAGCTGGAGGTAGGACCCTGACCTTTAACCCCTAACCCTAACGCGGTGGCTTCCGATGCCGACCTCGACGCCAAGCTGGAGGTAGGACCCTGACCTTTAACCCCTAACCCTAACGCGGTGGCTTCCGATGCCGACCTCGACGCCAAGCTGGAGGTAGGACCCTGACCTTTAACCCCTAACCCTAACGCGGTGGCTTCCGATGCCGACCTCGACGCCAAGCTGGAGGTAGGACCCTGACCTTTAACCCCTAACCCTAACGCGGTGGCTTCTGACGCCGACCTCGACGCCAAGCTGGAGGTAGGACCCTGACCTTTAACCCCTAACCCTAACGTGGTGGCTTCACCCGCTGTTACTCAGAGTGAGAGTCTCATGCGTCCAGTTCTCTCTCTGTGTTACTGTGAACCTCGCGTTCTGTTTCCTGTCCAGTTCTCTCTGTGTTACTGTGAACCTCGCATTCTGTTTCCTGTCCAGTTCTCTCTCTGTGTTACTGTGAACCTCGCGTTCTGTTTCCTGTCCAGTTCTCTCTGTGTTACTGTGAACCTCGCGTTCTGTTTCCTGTCCAGTTCTCTCTGTGTTACTGTGAACCACGCGTTCTGTTTCCTGTCCAGTTCTCTCTGTGTTACTGTGAGCGTTCTGTTTCCTGTCCAGTTCTCTCTGTGTTACTGTGAGCGTTCTGTTTCCTGTCCAGTTCTCTCTGTGTTACTATGAACCTCGCGTTCTGTTTCCTGTCCAGTTCTCTCTGTGTTACTAACTGTTGTCTGGATCAGAGGAAGACAGCTCTGCAGTTCTGTCTGTATAGTCCATTAGCAGACTGGTATAACAGTAGTGTGTCTATGTGATTAGATCAGCTTTGTGCTGCAGCCAGGGATCAGATGGCCTCATACAACCTGACTCTTTGTTGGAGAGTTTTCCCTGTGGAATCACACTATGAAGGCTTTTTATAGTTTCTTATAAATGTGTCTCTGTCTGTCTCTGTCTGTCTCTCTGTCTCTGTCTGTCTCTGTCTGTCTGTGTCTTTCTCTGTCTCTTTCTGTCTCTGTCTGTCTCTGTCTGTCTCTGTCTCTGTCTGTCTCTCTGTCTGTCTCTCTGTCTCTGTCTGTCTCTCTGTCTCTGTCTGTCTCTGTCTGTCTGTGTCTTTCTCTGTCTCTTTCTGTCTCTGTTGGTCTTTCTTTGTCTTTCTTGGTTGTCCTTTCTCTGTTTGTTTGTTTCTGTCTGTCTGTCTTTCTGTCTCTTTCTGTTTCTGTCTTGCTGTCTTTGTCTCTTTGTCTTTCTCTCTTTCTCTGTCTTTCTGTCTGTCGTTCTGTCTGTCTCTGTCTTTCTCTCTGTCTTTCTGTATTTCTCTGTCTCTCGTTCTGTCTGTCTCTGTCTTTCTCTCTGTCTGTCTTTCTGTCTTTGTCTTTCTCTGTTTTTCTCTGTCTTTCTGTCTGTCTTTCTCTGTCTCTTTCTTTCTCTGTCTTTCTCTTTCTGTCTTTGTCTCTGTCTCTCTCTGTCTTTCTGTCTTTTTCTTACTGTCTGTCTTTGTCTCTCTCTTTCTTTCTCTCTCTTTGTCTCTGTCTTTCTCTCACTGTCTCTTTCTGTCTCTGTTTCTATCTCTGTTTCTGTCTTTCTGTATTTGTTTCTGTCTTTCTGTCTCAGTTTCTGTCTTTCTCTCTGTTTCTATCTCTGTTTCTGTCTCTGTTTCTGTCTCTGTTTCTGTCTCTGTTTCTATCTCTGTTTCTGTCTTTCTGTCTCTGTTTCTGTCTTTCTGTCTCTGTTTCTATCTCTGTTTCTATCTCTGTTTCTATCTCTGTTTCTGTCTTTCTGTCTCTGTTTCTGTCTTTCTGTCTCTGTTTCTGTCTTTCTGTCTCTGTTTCTGTCTTTCTATCTCTGTTTCTGTCTTTCTGTCTCTGTTTATGTCTTTCTGTCTCTGTCTGTCTTTCTGTCTCTGTTTATGTCTTTCTGTCTTTGTTTCTGTCTTTCTGTCTCAGTTTCTGTCTTTCTCTCTGTTTCTGTCTTTCTGTCTCAGTTTCTGTCTCTTTCTTTCTCTGTCTCTTTCTGTCTTTCTGTCTTTCTTTGTCTCTGTTTTTCTGTCTGTCTCTGTATTTTTCTGTCTTTCTCTGTCTTTCTGTCTCTGTTTCTGTCTTTGTCTGTCATTCTTTACCACTGCTAGTCTTTCTGTCTCTGTCCCTCTGTCTTTCTCTGTCTCTATCTGTCTTTATGTCTCTGTCTGTCTCTGTCTTTCTCTGTTTTGGATCAAACGCATTAAGGAAAGAAATTCCCCAAATTAACTTTTAACAAGGCACACCTATTAATTGAAATGCATTCCAGGTGACTACCTCATGAGGCTGGTTGAGAGAATGCCAAGAGTGTGCAAAGCTGTCATCAAGGCAAAGGGTGGCTATTGTGAAGAATCTCAAATATGAAATATATTTGATTTGTTAAACACTTTTTTGGTTACTACATGATTCCATATGTGTTATTTCATAGTGTTGATGTCTTCAGTATTATTCTACAATGTAGAAAATAGTAAAAATAAAGAAAAGCCCTGGGTAGGTGTGTCCAAACTTTTGACTGGTACTGTATATAGAGACACACTGTATATACACACATATATATACACACACACACACTCCGGACTCCGACATAGCTCTTCCCTGTAGTCATATATTTCTTAGTTCCATGATTTTATTTTTAGACCTGTGTGTTGTTGTGAATTGTCAGATAATACTACACTGTTTGAGCTAGGAACACAAGCATTTCACTACACCTGCAATAACGTCTGCTAAATATGTGTATGCGACCAGTAAAATGTGGTTTGTGTGAACCTCTGCATCTACCGTGGTGCTGGTAGATGGCTGATTAAACTGATGTGGTACCAGAGAGTAGTGGTGAAGGGGTTAAAGCTCCTCTCTGGTCAGACTAGCCAGGGCGGTGGCCATCTATCTCTGGGTTAATAACTAACTATATGAAAGCATGGAGGAAGTATTATGTTGAATCAGTCAGAAAAGGCTCCAGTCTAGATAGATGAATGTAATCAGGTCAGTAGAGAAAAGCAGATAGTCTGGTGTGGTGAGAGAGAATGACATTGAGAGGTAGAGTAGATTAAAACACTTTCTTTTTTTTCACTGTTACTGGCTGGCTGGCTGGCTGGCTGGCTGGCTGGACCCACTGTTACCGTCTGGACTGTATACTGTATGTTTGCACTCACACACCTGTCTGTCTGTCTGTCTGTCTGTCTGTCTGTCTGTCTGTCTGTCTGTCTGTCTGTCTGTCTGTCTGTCTGTGTGTCTGTCTGTCTGTCTGTAGTTGTTCCACTCCGTCCAGACCACCTCCACTGAGCTGCTGAAGGTGATTGAGAAATACCAGCGGAGGATCACATGTGAGTTACCCCTGTTACTACGGTTACCACTTTATTAAAGACAGACCAGGAAATAGACAGAGGATAATACTGTTCTCTTCACTGAGAACCCCACGCTCCCTCCCTGTGTCCAGCCCTGTCTCAGGAGGGTTAGGTTATGTTGAGGTTGGGTTAGGTTATGTTGAGGTTGGGTTAGGTTATGTTGAGGTTGGGTTAGGTTATGTTGAGGTTGGGTTATGTTATGTTGACGTTATGACATTCCTGTGTTCCAGACCTGTCTCAGGAGGGTTAGGCTATGTTGAGGTTGGGTTAGGTTATGTTGAGGTTATGTTGAGGTTGGGTTAGGTTATGTTGACGTTATGACATTCCTGTGTTCCAGACCTGTCTCAGGAGGGTTAGGTTATGTTGAGGTTATGACATTCCTGTGTTCCAGACCTGTCTCAGGAGGGTTAGGGTTAGGTTATGTTGAGGTTGGGTTGGGTTATGTTGAGGTTGGGTTAGGTTATGTTGAAATTGGGTTAGCTTATGTTGAGGTTATGTTGAGGTTGGGTTAGGTTATGTTGAGGTTATGTTGAGGTTGGGTTAGGTTATGTTGACGTTATGTTGAGGTTGGGTTAGGTTATGACATTCCTGTGTTCCAGACCTGTCTCAGGAGGGTTAGGTTATGTTGAGGTTGGGTTAGGGTTATGTTGAGGTTGGGTTAGGGTTATGTTGAGGTTGGGTTAGGTTATGTTGAGGGTGGGTTAGGTTATGTTGAGGTTGGGTTAGGTTATGTTGAGGTTATGTTGAGGTTGGGTTAGGTTATGTTGATGTTATGACATTCCTGCGTTCCCGACCTGTCTCAGGAGGGTTAGGTTATGTTGAGGTTGGGTTAGGTTATGTTGAGGTTATGACATTCCTGTGTTCCCGACCTGTCTCAGGAGGGTTAGGTTATGTTGAGGTTGGGTTAGGTTATGTTGAGGTTATGACATTCCTGTGTCCAGCCCTGTCTCAGGAGGGTTAGGTTATGTTGAGTTTGGGTTAGGATATGTTGAGGTTGGGTTAGGTTATGTTGAGGTTATGACATTCCTGTGTCCAGCCCTGTCTCAGGAGGGTTAGGTTATGTTGAGGTTGGGTTAGGTTATGTTGACATTATGTTGAAGTTGGGTTAGGTTATGTTGACGTTATGTTGAGGGTGGTGTCAGGTTATGTTGAGGTTATGTTGAAGTTGGGTTAGGTTATGTTGAGGTTATGACATTCCTGTGTCCAGCCCTGTCTCAGGAGGGTTAGGTTATGTAGAGGTTATGACATTCCTGTGTTCCTGACCTGTCTCAGGAGGGTTAGGTTATGTTGAGGTTATGACATACTTGTGTCCAGCCCTGTCTCAGGAGGGTTAGGGTTAGGTTATGTTGAGGTTGGGTTAGGTTATGTTGAGGTTATGACATTCCTGTGTTCCAGACCTGTCTCAGGAGGGTTAGGTTATGTTGAGGTTGGGTTAGGTTATGTTGAGGTTATGACATTCCTGTGTCCAGCCCTGTCTCAGGAGGGTTAGGTTATGTTGAGGTTGGGTTAGGTTATGTTGACGTTATGTTGAGGTTGGGTTAGGTTATGTTCAGGTTATGTTGAGGTTGGGTTAGCTTATGTTGAGGTTATGACATTCCTGTGTCCAGCCCTGTCTCAGGAGGGTTAGGGTTAGGTTATGTTGAGGTTGGGTTAGGTTATGTTGAGGTTATGACATTCCTGTGTTCCTGACCTGTCTCAGGAGGGTTAGGTTATGTTGAGGTTATGACATTCCTGTGTTCCTGACCTGTCTCAGGAGGGTTAGGTTATGTTGAGGTTATGACATTCCTGTGTTCCCAACCTGTCTCAGGAGGGTTAGGTTATGTTGAGGTTGGGTTAGGTTATGTTGAGGTTATGACATTCCTGTGTTCCAGACCTGTCTCAGGAGGGTTAGGGTTAGGTTATGTAGAGGTTGGGTTATGTTGAGGTTATGACATTTTTGTGTTCCAGACCTGTCTCAGGAGGGTTAGGGTTAGGTTATGTTGAGGTTGGGTTAGGTTATGTTGAGGTTATGACATTCCTGTGTTCCCGACCTGTCTCAGGAGGGTTAAGGTTAGGTTATGTTGAGGTTATGTTGAGGTTATGACATTCCTGTGTTCCAGACCTGTCTCAGGAGGGTTAGGGTTAGGTTATGTTGAGGTTGGGTTAGGTTATGTTGAGGTTATGTTGAGGTTATGACATTCCTGTGTTCCAGACCTGTCTCAGGAGGAGAATGAGTTGGGGATGTTTCTGAGGTTCCAGGCAGAACACGACCGCACCAAGGCTGGCAACATGATGGACGCAACCAGCAAGGCCCTGTGTGCCTCGGCCAAGCAGAGGTCAGAACCACCCTAACCCAGCAAGGCCCTGTGAACCACCTCAACCCCTAACCCAGCAAGGCCCTGTGAACCACCCTAACCCCTAACCCAGCAAGGCCCTGTGAACCATCCTAACCCCTAACCCAGCAAGGCCCTGTGAACCATCCTAACCCCTAACCCAGCAAGGCCCTGTGAACCATCCTAACCCCTAACCCAGCAAGGCCCTGTGAACCATCCTAACCCCTAACCCAGCAAGGCCCTGTGAACCATCCTAACCCCTAACCCAGCAAGGCCCTGTGTTGCCCGTCCCCAGAGTTAAAACTGGATCTGCTATGTTAATGTTAATGTGTCAGGCCGGTCCTGTGCCCGTCCCCTGAGTTAATACTGGATCTGCTATGCTAATGTTTATGTGTCAGGCTGGTCCTGTGCCGTCCCCAGAGTTAATACTGGATCTGCTATGTTAATGTGTCAGGCTGGTCCTGTGCCCGTCCCCAGAGTTAATACTGGATCTGCTATGCTAATGTTTATGTGTCAGGCTGGTCCTGTGCCGGCCCCCAGAGTTAATACTGGATCTGCTATGCTAATGTTAATGTGTCAGGCTGGTCCTGTGCCGGCCCCAGAGTTAATACTGGATCTGCTATGCTAATGTTAATGGATCAGGCTGGTCCTGTGCCCATCCCCAGAGTTAATACTGGATCTGCTATGTTTATTTGTCAGGCTGGTCCTGTGCCCGTCCCCAGAGTTAATACTGGATCTGCTATGCTAATGTTTATGTGTCAGGCTGGTCCTGTGCCCGTCCACAGAGTTAATACTGGATCGGCTATGTTAATGTTTATGTGTCAGGCTGGTCCTGTGCCGGCCCCCAGAGTTAATACTGGATCTGCTATGCTAATGTTAATGTGTCAGGCTGGTCCTGTGCCGGCCCCCAGAGTTAATACTGGATCTGCTATGTTAATGTGTCAGGCTGGTCCTGTGCCGTCCCCAGAGTTAATACTGGATCTGCTATGTTAATGGTTCAGGCTGGTCCTGTGCCCATCCCCAGAGTTAATACTGGATCTGCTATGTTTATTTGTCAGGCTGGTCCTGTGCCCGTCCCCAGAGTTAATACTGGATCTGCTATGCTGATGTTTATGTGTCAGGCTGGTCCTGTGCCGGCCCCCAGAGTTAATACTGGATCTGCTATGCTAATGTTTATGTGTCAGGCTGGTCCTGTGCCGGCCCCCAGAGTTAATACTGGATCTGCTATGCTAATGTTAATGTGTCAGGCTGGTCCTGTGCCGTCCCCAGAGTTAATACTGGATCTGCTATGTTAATGGATCAGGCTGGTCCTGTGCCCATCCCCAGAGTTAATACTGGATCTGCTATGTTTATGTGTCAGGCTGGTCCTGTGCCCGTCCCCAGAGTTAATACTGGATCTGCTATGTTAATGTTTATGTGTCAGGCTGGTCCTGTGCTGGCCCCCAGAGTTAATGCTGGATCTGCTATGTTTATGTGTCAGGCTGGTCCTGTGCCCGTCCCCAGAGTTAATACTGGATCTGCTATGTTAATGGTTATGTGTCAGGCTGGTCCTGTGCCGTCCCCAGAGTTAATACTGGATCTGCTATGTTTATGTGTCAGGCTGGTCCTGTGCCGGCCCCCAGAGTTAATACTGGATCTGCTATGTTTATGTGTCAGGCTGGTCCTGTGCCGGCCCCCAGAGTTAATACTGGATCTGCTATGTTTATGTGTCAGGCTGGTCTTGTGCCGGCCCCCAGAGTTAATACTGGATCTGCTATGTTTATGTGTCAGGCTGGTCCTGTGCCCGTCCCCAGAGTTAATACTGGATCTGCTATGTTTATGTGTCAGGCTGGTCCTGTGCCCGTCCCCAGAGTTAATACTGGATCTGCTATGTTTATGTGTCAGGCTGGTCCTGTGCCCGTCCCCAGAGTTAATAATACTGGATCTGCGATGTTAATGTTTATGTGTCAGGCTGGCCCTGTGCTGGCCCCCAGAGTTAATAATACTGGATCTGCTATGCTAATGTTTATGTGTCAGGCTGGTCCTGTGCTGGCCCCCAGAGTTAATACTGGATCTGCTATGTTTATGTGTCAGGCTGGTCCTGTGCCCGTCCCCAGAGTTAATAATACTGGATCTGCGATGTTAATGTTTATGTGTCAGGCTGGTCCTGTGCCCGTCCCCAGAGTTAATACTGGATCTGCTATGTTTATGTGTCAGGCTGGTCCTGTGCCCGTCCCCAGAGTTAATACTGGATCTGCTATGCTAATGTTTATGTGTCAGGCTGGTCCTGTGCCCGTCCCCAGAGTTAATACTGGATCTGCTATGTTAATGTTTATGTGTCAGGCTGGTCCTGTGCCCGTCCCCAGAGTTAATACTGGATCTGCTATGCTAATGTTTATGTGTCAGGCTGGTCCTGTGCTGGCCCCCAGAGTTAATACTGGATCTGCTATGTTTATGTGTCAGGCTGGTCCTGTGCCGCCCCCAGAGTTAATACTGGATCTGCTATGTTTATGTGTCAGGCTGGTCCTGTGCCCGTCCCCAGAGTTAATACTGGATCTGCTATGTTTATGTGTCAGGCTGGTCCTGTGCCCGTCCCCAGAGTTAATACTGGATCTGCTATGATAATGTGTATGTGTCAGGCTGGTCCTGTGCCGGCCCCTACAGCGGATGGAGCAGGAGGTGGAGACGTTTCGGCGGCGTGCGATCGCTGACACACTCCTGACCGTGACCCGGATGGAGAAATCCAGGACGGAATACCGTGGAGCGCTGCTCTGGATGAAGGACGTCTCTCAGGAACTCGACCCGGAAACCAAACACCTGGAGAAGTTCCGCAAGGTGTGTTAACCTGTGGGTATGGTCCACCAGGTACTGTGTGTATGGTCCACCAGGTACTGTGGGTATGGTCCACCAGGTACTGTGTGTATTAACCTGTGTGTATGGTCCACCAGGTACTGTGTGTATGGTCCACCAGGTACTGTGTGTATGGTCCACCAGGTACTGTGTGTATGGTCCACCAGGTACTGTGGGTATGGTCCACCAGGTACTGTGTGTATTAACCTGTGTGTATGGTCCACCAGGTACTGTGTGTATGGTCCACCAGGTACTGTGTGTATGGTCCACCAGGTACTGTGTGTATGGTCCACCAGGTACTGTGTGTATTAACCTGTGTGTATGGTCCACCAGGTACTGTGTGTATGGTCCACCAGGTACTGTGTGTATGGTCCACCAGGTACTGTGTGTATGGTCCACCAGGTACTGTGTGTATGGTCCACCAGGTACTGTGTGTATGGTCCACCAGGTACTGTGTGTATGGTCCACCAGGTACTGTGTGTATTAACCTGTGTGTATGGTCCACCAGGTACTGTGTGTATGGTCCACCAGGTACTGTGGGTATGGTCCACCAGGTACTGTGTGTATTAACCTGTGTGTATGGTCCACCAGGTACTGTGTGTATTAACCTGTGTGTATGGTCCACCAGGTACTGTGTGTATGGTCCACCAGGTACTGTGTGTATGGTCCACCAGGTACTGTGTGTATTAACCTGTGTGTATGGTCCACCAGGTACTGTGTGTATGGTCCACCAGGTACTGTGTGTATGGTCCACCAGGTACTGTGTGTATGGTCCACCAGGTACTGTGTGTATGGTCCACCAGGTACTGTGTGTATGGTCCACCAGGTACTGTGTGTATGGTCCACCAGGTACTGTGTGTATTAACCTGTGTGTATGGTCCACCAGGTACTGTGTGTATGGTCCACCAGGTACTGTGGGTATGGTCCACCAGGTACTGTGTGTATTAACCTGTGTGTATGGTCCACCAGGTACTGTGTGTATTAACCTGTGTGTATGGTCCACCAGGTACTGTGTGTATGGTCCACCAGGTACTGTGTGTATGGTCCACCAGGTACTGTGTGTATTAACCTGTGTGTATGGTCCACCAGGTACTGTGTGTATGGTCCACCAGGTACTGTGTGTATTAACCTGTGTGTATGGTCCACCATGTACTGTGTGTATGGTCCACCAGGTACTGTGTGTATTAACCTGTGTGTATGGTCCACCAGGTACTGTGTGTATGGTCCACCAGGTACTGTGTGTATTAACCTGTGTGTATGGTCCACCAGGTACTGTGTGTATGGTCCACCAGGTACTGTGTGTATGGTCCACCAGGTACTGTGTGTATTAACCTGTGTGTATGGTCCACCAGGTACTGTGTGTATGGTCCACCAGGTACTGTGTGTATTAACCTGTGTGTATGGTCCACCAGGTACTGTGTGTATGGTCCACCAGGTACTGTGTGTATTAACCTGTGTTTATGGTCCTCCAGGTTCAGTCTCAGGTCAGAGGGTCGAAGGACCTGTTTGAGAAGCTGAAGAACGATGTCTGTCAGAAGGTTGACATGCTGGGAGCCTCGCGTTGTAACATGCTGTCTCACTCTCTCTGCACATACCAGGTCTGTCTGTCTGTCTGTCTGT
>NW_021822784.1:70000-115000 GCF_901001165.1 Salmo trutta | reverse complement strand
CAGTACTGGGACAGAGCTCCAACAGTACTGGGACAGAGCTCCAACAGTACTGGGACAGAGCTCCAACAGTACTGGGACAGTGCTCCAACAGTACTGGGACAGAGCTCCAACAGTACCGGGACATACTGGGACAGAGCTCCAACAGTACTGGGACAGAGCTCCAACAGTACTGGGACAGTGCTCCAACAGTACTGGGACAGAGCTCCAACAGTACTGGGACAGAGCTCCAACAATACCGAGACAGAGCTCCAACAGTACCGGGACAGAGCTCCAACAGTACTGGGACAGTGCTCCAACAGTACTGGGACAGAGCTCCAACAGTACTGGGACAGAGCTCCAACAGTACTGGGACAGAGCTCCAACAGTACTGGGACAGTGCTCCAACATTACTGGGACAGAGCTCCAACAGTACCGGGACATGCTGGGACAGAGCTCCAACAGTACTGGGACAGAGCTCCAACAGTACTGGGACAGTGCTCCAACAGTACTGGGACAGAGCTCCAACAGTACTGGGACAGAGCTCCAACAGTACCGAGACAGAGCTCAAACAGTACTGGGACAGAGCTCCAACAGTACTGGGACATACTGGGACAGAGCTCCAACAGTACTGGGACAGAGCTCCATTATGTCTTCATTAAACAGAAGGCCTGGATAAGGGCCCTGTTAACACACAATTAAATGTCCTAGTTCTGTTGGACTGGTGTCTTCCAGGGAGAGAGACTGTAGATGGTATCTCTCTAGTGTTGTAGGACTGGTGTCTTCCAGGGAGAGAGACTGTAGATGGTACCTCTCTAGTGCTGTAGGACTGGTGTCTTCCAGGGAGAGAGACTGTAGATGGTACCTCTCTAGTGCTGTAGGACTGGTGTCTTCCAGGGAGAGAGACTGTAGATGGTACCTCTCTAGTGCTGTAGGACTGGTGTCTTCGAGGGAGAGAGACTGTAGATGGTATCTCTCTAGTGTT
This sequence comes from Salmo trutta, assembly GCF_901001165.1. NCBI lineage: Eukaryota > Metazoa > Chordata > Actinopteri > Salmoniformes > Salmonidae > Salmo > Salmo trutta. The sequence goes on along the minus strand of NW_021822784.1, from coordinate 114,039 downwards.
GTAGGACTGGTGTCTTCCAGTGAGAGAGACTGTAGATGGTACCTCTCTAGTGCTGTCGGACTGGTGTCTTCCAGGGAGAGAGACTGTAGATGGTACCTCTCTAGTGTTGTAGGACTGGTGTCTTCCAGGGAGAGAGACTGTAGATGGTACCTCTCTAGTGCTGTAGGACTGGTGTCTTCCAGGGAGAGAGACTGTAGATGGTACCTCTTCTCTAGTGTTGTAGGACTGGTGTCTTCCAGGGAGAGAGACTGTAGATGGTTCCTCTCTAGTGCTGTAGGACTGGTGTCTTCCAGGGAGAGAGACTGTAGATGGTACCTCTCTAGTGTTGTAGGACTGGTGTCTTCCAGGGAGAGAGACTGTAGATGGTACCTCTCTAGTGCTGTAGGACTGGTGTCTTCCAGGGAGAGAGACTGTAGATGGTACCTCTCTAGTGCTGTAGGACTGGTGTCTTCCAGGGAGAGAGACTGTAGATGGTATCTCTCTAGTGCTGTAGGACTGGTGTCTTCCAGGGAGAGAGACTGTAGATGGCACCTCTCTAGTGCTGTAGGACTGGTGTCTTCCAGGGAGAGAGACTGTAGATGGTACCTCTCTAGTGCTGTAGGACTGGTGTCTTCCAGGGAGAGAGACTGTAGATGGTACCTCTCTAGTGTTGTAGGACTGGTGTCTTCCAGGGAGAGAGACTGTAGATGGTACCTCTCTAGTGTTGTAGGACTGGTGTCTTCCAGGGAGAGAGACTGTAGATGGTACCTCTCTAGTGCTGTAGGACTGGTGTCTTCCAGGGAGAGAGACTGTAGATGGTACCTCTCTAGTGCTGTAGGACTGGTGTCTTCCAGGGAGAGAGACTGTAGATGGTACCTCTCTAGTGCTGTAGGACTGGTGTCTTCCAGGGAGAGAGACTGTAGATGGTACCTCTAGTGCTGTAGGACTGGTGTCTTCCAGGGAGAGAGACTGTAGATGGTACCTCTCTAATGCTGTAGGACTGGTGTCTTCCAGGGAGAGAGACTATAGATGGTACCTCTCTAGTGCTGTAGGACTGGTGTCTTCCAGGGAGAGAGACTGTAGATGGTACCTCTCTAGTGCTGTAGGACTGGTGTCTTCCAGGGAGAGAGACTGTAGATGGTACCTCTCTAGTGCTGTAGGACTGGTGTCTTCCAGGGAGAGAGACTGTAGATGGTATCTCTCTAGTGTTGTAGGACTGGTGTCTTCCAGGGAGAGAGACTGTAGATGGTACCTCTCTAGTGTTGTAGGACTGGTGTCTTCCAGGGAGAGAGACTGTAGATGGTACCTCTCTAGTGTTGTAGGACTGGTGTCTTCCAGGGAGAGAGACTGTAGATGGTACCTCTCTAGTGCTGTAGGACTGGTGTCTTCCAGAGAGAGAGACTGTAGATGGTACCTCTCTAGTGTTGTAGGACTGGTGTCTTCCAGGGAGAGAGACTGTAGATGGTACCTCTCTAGTGCTGTAGGACTGGTGTCTTCCAGGGAGAGAGACTGTAGATGGTACCTCTCTAGTGCTGTAGGACTGGTGTCTTCCAGGGAGAGAGACTGTAGATGGTACCTCTCTAGTGTTGTAGGACTGGTGTCTTCCAGGGAGAGAGACTGTAGATGGTACCTCTCTAGTGTTGTAGGACTGGTGTCTTCCAGGGAGAGAGACTGTAGATAAAATAATTATTTATTGTACAGATCCTTGCGACACGGGGCCGTGCATTATCATGCTGAAACATGAGGTGATGGTGGCGGATGAATGGCACAACAATGGGCCTCAGGATCTCGTCACGGTATCTCTGTGCATTCAAATTGCCAATGATAAAATTAAATTGTGTTCATGTCCGTAGCTTATGCCGGCCAAAACCATAACCCCAAGTTCTCTGAAACAACGTTGAGAAACATTACATTTAAGTCATTTAGCAGACGCTCTTATCCAGAGCGACTTACAAATTGGTGCATTCACCTTATGATATCCAGTGGAACAACCACTTTACAATAGTGCATCTAAATCTTTTAAGGATTACTTTATCCTATCCTAGGTATTCCTTAAAGAGGTGGGGTTTCAGGTGTCTCCGGAAGGTGGTGATTGACTCCACTGTCCTGGCGTCGTGATGGAGCTTGATCCACCATTGGGGTGCCAGAGCAGCGAACAGTTTTGACTGGGCTGAGCGGGAACTGTGCTTCCTCAGAGGTAGGGGGGCCAGCAGGCCAGAGGTGGATGAACGCAGTGCCCTTGTTTGGGTGTAGGGCCTGATCAGAGCCTGAAGGTATGGTGGTGCCGTTCCCCTCACAGCTCCGTAGGCAAGCACCATGGTCTTGTAGCAGATGCGAGCTTCAACTGGAAGCCAGTGGAGAGAGCGGAGGAGCGGGTGACGTGAGAGAACTTGGGAAGGTTGAACACCAGACGGGCTGCGGCGTTCTGGATGAGTTGTAGGGGTTTAATGGCACAGGCAGGGAGCCCAGCCAACAGCGAGTTGCAGTAATCCAGACGGGAGAGGACAAGTGCCTGGATTAGGACCTGCGCCGCTTCCTGTGTGAGGCAGGGTCGTACTCTGCGAATGTTGTAGAGCATGAACTTACAGGATCGGGTCACCGCCTTGATGTTAGTGGAGAACGACAGCGTGTTGTCCAGGGTCACGCCAAGGTTCTTAGCACTCTGGGAGGAGGACACAATGGAGTTGTCAACTGTGATGGCGAGATCATGGAACGGGCAGTCCTTCCCCGGGAGGAAGAGCAGCTCCGTCTTGCCGAGGTTCAGCTTGAGGTGGTGATCCGTCATCCACACTGATATGTCTGCCAGACATGCAGAGATGCGATTCGCCACCTGGTTATCAGAAGGGGGAAAGGAGAAGATTAATTGTGTGTCGTCTGCATAGCAATGATAGGAGAGACCATGTGAGGATATGACAGAGCCAAGTGACTTGGTGTATAGCGAGAATAGGAGAGGGCCTAGAACAGAGCCCTGGGGGACACCAGTGGTGAGAGCACGTGGTGCGGAGACAGATTCTCGCCACGCCACCTGGTAGGAGTGACCTGTCAGGTAGGACGCAATCCAAGCGTGGGCCGCGCCGGAGATGCCCAACTCGGAGAGGGTGGAGAGGAGGATCTGATGGTTCACAGTATACGTTTATGGTAGAGAAATGAACATTCAATTGGTGGACATTCCTGCAGTCAGCATGCCAACTGCACACTCACTCAAAAATGTTGACATCTGTGGCATTGTGTTGTGTGACAAAACTGCACATTTTAGAGTGGCCTTTTATGGTCCCCAGCACAAGGTGCATCTGTGTAATGATCGGGCTGTTTAATTAGCTTCTTGATATTCCACATCTGTCAGGTGGATGGATTATCTTGGCAAAGGAGAAATTCTCACAATCAGGGATGTAAACAAATTTGTGCACAAAATTGGACAGAAGCTTTTTGTGCGTATGGAAAATTTGCGGGATCTTTTATTTTAGCTCATGAAACACGGGGCCAATATATTTTTGTTCAGTATTATTTTGTTCAGTGTAGTTCTGTCCTTGAGCTCTTCATGTTTATTCATGTTCTTATGTCATGTTCTGTGTGAACCCCAGGAAGAGTAGCTGCTGCTTTCAGCTAATGGGGGTCCTAATAAAATACCAAAAATATCCTTTCTCTCCTCAGTCTGGTCTCCCTGGATGAAGAGAAGCCATCAGAATCAGCCTCTGGTACGTACTGCCCCCTATCGGCCTAGATATAATATAACACTACATTATATACTGACCCCTACTGGGTTAGATATACTATAACATTACATTATATACTGACCCCTACTGGGTTAGATATACTATAACATTACATTATATACTGACCCCTACTGAGCTAGATATACTATAACATTACATTATATACTGACCCCTACTGAGCTAGATATACTATAACATTACATTATATACTGACCCCTACTGGGCTAGATATACTATAACACTACATTATATACTGACCCCTACTGGGTTAGATATACTATAACATTACATTATATACTGACCCCTACTGGGTTAGATATACTATAACATTACATTATATACTGACCCCTACTGGGTTAGATATGCTATAACATTACATTATATACTGACCCCTACTGGGTTAGATATACTATAACACTACATTATATACTGACCCCTACTGGGTTAGATATACTATAACATTACATTATATACTGACCCCTACTGACCCCTACTGGGCTAGATATACTATAACATTACATTATATACTGACCCCTACTGAGCTAGATATACTATAACATTATATTATATACTGACCCCTACTGGGCTGGATATACTATAACATTATATTATATACTGACCCCTACTGGGCTAGATATACTATAACATTATATTATATACTGACCCCTACTGACCCCTACTGGGCTAGATATACTATAACATTATATTATATACTGACCCCTACTGGGTTAGATATACTATAACATTACATTATATACTGACCCCTACTGAGCTAGATATACTATAACATTATATTATATACTGACCCCTACTGGGCTGGATATACTATAACATTATATTATATACTGACCCCTACTGGGCTAGATATACTATAACATTACATTATATACTGACCCCTACTGGGTTAGATATACTATAACATTACATTATATACTGACCCCTACTGAGCTAGATATACTATAACATTACATTATATACTGACCCCTACTGAGCTAGATATACTATAACATTACATTATATACTGACCCCTACTGGGCTGGATATACTATAACATTATATTATATACTGACCCCTACTGGGCTAGATATACTATAACATTACATTATATACTGACCCCTACTGGGTTAGATATACTATAACATTACATTATATACTGACCCCTACTGGGTTAGATATACTATAACATTACATTATATACTGACCCCTACTGAGCTAGATATACTATAACATTATATTATATACTGACCCCTACTGGGCTGGATATACTATAACATTATATTATATACTGACCCCTACTGGGCTAGATATACTATAACATTACATTATATACTGACCCCTACTGAGCTAGATATACTATAACATTATATTATATACTGACCCCTACTGGGCTGGATATACTATAACATTATATTATATACTGACCCCTACTGGGCTGGATATACTATAACATTATATTATATACTGACCCCTACTGGGCTAGATATACTATAACATTACATTATATACTGACCCCTACTGAGCTAGATATACTATAACATTATATTATATACTGACCCCTACTGGGCTGGATATACTATAACATTATATTATATACTGACCCCTACTGGGCTAGATATACTATAACATTACATTATATACTGACCCCTACTGGGCTAGATATAATATAACATTACATTATATACTGACCCCTACTGGGCTAGATATACTATAACATTACATTATATACTGACCCCTACTGGGCTAGATATACTATAACATTACATTATATACTGACCCCTACTGGGTTAGATATACTATAACATTACATTATATACTGACCCCTACTGGGTTAGACATACTATAACATTACATTATATACTGACCCCTACTGGGCTAGATATACTATAACATTACATTATATACTGACCCCTACTGAGCTAGACATACTATAACATTACATTATATACTGACCCCTACTGGGCTAGATATACTATAACATTACATTATATACTGACCCCTACTGACCCCTACTGGGTTAGATATACTATAACACTAAATTATATACTGACACCTACTGGGCTGGATATACTATAACATTACATTATATACTGACCCCTACTGGGCTAGATATACTATAACACTACATTATATACTGACCCCTACTGGGTTAGATATACTATAACATTACATTATATACTGACCCCTACTGACCCCTACTGGGCTAGATATACTATAACATTACATTATATACTGACCCCTACTGACCCCTACTGGGCTAGATATACTATAACATTACATTATATACTGACCCCTACTGGGCTAGATATACTATAACATTACATTATATACTGACCCCTACTGACCCCTACTGGGTTAGATATACTATAACATTACATTATATACTGACCCCTACTGGGCTAGATATACTATAACATTACATTATATACTGACCCCTACTGGGTTAGATATACTATAACATTACATTATATACTGACCCCTACTGACCCCTACTGGGCTAGATATACTATAACATTACATTATATACTGACCCCTACTGAGCTAGATATACTATAACATTACATTATATACTGACCCCTACTGGGCTGGATATACTATAACATTACATTATATACTGACCCCTACTGGGCTAGATATACTATAACATTACATTATATACTGACCCCTACTGGGCTAGATATACTATAACATTACATTATATACTGACCCCTACTGGGCTAGATATACTATAACATTACATTATATACTGACCCCTACTGGGCTAGATATACTATAACATTACATTATATACTGACCCCTACTGGGCTAGATATACTATAACATTACATTATATACTGACCCCTACTGGGTTAGATATACTATAACATTACATTATATACTGACCCCTACTGACCCCTACTGGGTTAGATATACTATAACATTACATTATATACTGACCCCTATTGGGCTAGATATACTATAACATTATATTATATACTGACCCCTACTGGGCTAGATATACTATAACATTACATTATATACTGACCCCTACTGGGCCCTACTGGGCTAGATATACTATAACATTACATTATATACTGACCCCTACTGGGCTAGATATACTATAACATTACATTATATACTGACCCCTACTGACCCCTACTGGGTTAGATATACTATAACACTACATTATATACTGACCCCTACTGGGCTAGATATACTATAACATTACATTATATACTGACCCCTACTGACCCCTACTGGGTTAGATATACTATAACATTACATTATATACTGACCCCTACTGGGCTAGATATACTATAACATTACATTATATACTGACCCCTACTGGGCTAGATATACTATAACATTACATTATATACTGACCCCTACTGGGTTAGATATACTATAACATTACATTATATACTGACCCCTACTGGGTTAGATATACTATAACATTACATTATATACTGACCCCTACTGGGTTAGATATACTATAACATTACATTATATACTGACCCCTACTGGGCTAGATATACTATAACACTACATTATATACTGACCCCTACTGAGCTAGATATACTATAACATTACATTATATACTGACCCCTACTGGGCTAGATATACTATAACATTACATTATATACTGACCCCTACTGGGTTAGATATACTATAACATTACATTATATACTGACCCCTACTGGGCTAGATATACTATAACATTACATTATATACTGACCCCTACTGGGTTAGATATACTATAACATTACATTATATACTGACCCCTACTGGGCTAGATATACTATAACATTACATTATATACTGACCCCTACTGGGTTAGATATACTATAACACTACATTATATACTGACCCCTACTGGGCTAGATATACTATAACACTACATTATATACTGACCCCTACTGGGCTAGATATACTATAACACTACATTATATACTGACCCCTACTGGGTTAGATATACTATAACATTACATTATATACTGACCCCTACTGGGTTAGATATACTATAACATTACATTATATACTGACCCCTATTGGGTTAGACATACTATAACATTACATTATATACTGACCCCTACTGGGCTAGATATACTATAACATTACATTATATACTGACCCCTACTGGGCTAGATATACTATAACACTACATTATATACTGACCCCTACTGGGTTAGATATACTATAACATTACATTATATACTGACCCCTACTGGGTTAGATATACTATAACATTACATTATATACTGACCCCTACTGACCCCTACTGGGCTAGATATACTATAACATTACATTATATACTGACCCCTACTGGGCTAGATATACTATAACATTACATTATATACTGACCCCTACTGGGTTAGATATACTATAACATTACATTATATACTGACCCCTATTGGGTTAGACATACTATAACATTACATTATATACTGACCCCTACTGGGCTAGATATACTATAACATTACATTATATACTGACCCCTACTGGGCTAGATATACTATAACATTACATTATATACTGACCCCTACTGGGTTAGATATACTATAACATTACATTATATACTGACCCCTATTGGGTTAGACATACTATAACATTACATTATATACTGACCCCTACTGGGCTAGATATACTATAACATTACATTATATACTGACCCCTACTGGGTTAGATATACTATAACATTACATTATATACTGACCCCTACTGAGCTAGATATACTATAACATTACATTATATACTGACCCCTACTGACCCCTACTGGGTTAGATATACTATAACATTACATTATATACTGACCCCTACTGGGCTAGATATACTATAACATTACATTATATACTGACCCCTACTGGGTTAGATATACTATAACATGTTCAGTGGACTGGAATGACATGATGTCCTTGATGTGATTCCTTTACAGGCCCCCTACATGCTAATGATGGACAGAGCCACACCAGTGACAGCTCTCTGTGTGCTAGTCTGGACTCTGGTACGTGTGTGTATGTGCGTGTACATGCGTGTTGTGATGCTTTTTGGCATTGTTCTGTGCAGAAGCTGGTCCTTATTCACTTTTATTGTGCTAATTGTAGAAGGTATCTAAGTGTTGAGGTTTTACTGTTGACCAGGGGTCTCCAGCAGGTCATCACCAGCTACCAGCAGCCCTGCTAGCTAGCCAAACTATTCTGAAAGGTTTTACCATACACCAGGGGTCTCCAGCAGGTCATCACCAGCTACCAGCAGCCCTACTAGCTAGCCAAACTATTCTGAAAGGTTTTACCATACACCAGGGGTCTCCAGCAGGTCATCACCAGCTACCAGCTACCAGCAGCCCTACTAGCTAGCCAAACTATTCTGAAAGGTTTTACCATACACCAGGGGTCTCCAGCAGGTCATCACCAGCTACCAGCTACCAGCAGCCCTGCTAGCTAGCCAAACTATTCTGAAAGGTTTTACCATACGCCAGGGGTCTCCAGCAGGTCATCACCAGCTACCAGCAGCCCTGCTAGCTAGCCAAACTATTCTGAAAGGTTTTACCGTAGACCAGGGGTCTCCAGCAGGTCATCACCAGCTACCAGCTACCAGCAGCCCTGCTAGCTAGCCAAACTATTCTGAAAGGTTTTACCATACACCAGGGGTCTCCAGCAGGTCATCCCCAGCTACCAGCTACCAGCAGCCCTGCTAGCTAGCCAAACTATTCTGAAAGGTTTTACCATACACCAGGGGTCTCCAGCAGGTCATCACCAGCTACCAGCAGCCCTGCTAGCTAGCCAAACTATTCTGAAAGGTTTTACCATACACCAGGGGTCTCCAGCAGGTCATCACCAGCTACCAGCAGCCCTGCTAGCTAGCCAAACTATTCTGAAAGGTTTTACCATAGACCAGGGGTCTCCAGCAGGACATCACCAGCTACCAGCTACCAGCAGCCCTGCTAGCTAGCCAAACTATTCTGAAAGGTTTTACCATACACCAGGGGTCTCCAGCAGGTCATCACCAGCTACCAGCTACCAGCAGCCCTGCTAGCTAGCCAAACTATTCTGAAAGGTTTTACCATACACCAGGGGTCTCCAGCAGGTCATCCCCAGCTACCAGCTACCAGCAGCCCTGCTAGCTAGCCAAACTATTCTGAAAGGTTTTACCATACACCAGGGGTCTCCAGCAGGTCATCACCAGCTACCAGCAGCCCTGCTAGCTAGCCAAACTATTCTGAAAGGTTTTACCATACACCAGGGGTCTCCAGCAGGTCATCACCAGCTACCAGCAGCCCTGCTAGCTAGCCAAACTATTCTGAAAGGTTTTACCATACAACACATTGTACTACTTCCTCTAGTACACTAAGGACCAGGGAAGAGTTGACAACACTACTTCCTCTAGTGCACTAACGACCAGGGAACAACACTACTTCCTCTAGTACACTAAGGACCAGGGAAGAGTTGACAACACTACTTCCTCTAGTACACTAAGGACCAGGGAAGAGTTGACAACACTACTTCCTCTAGTACACTAAGGACCAGGGAAGAGTTGACAACACTACTTCCTCTAGTACACTAAGGACCAGGGAAGAGTTGACAACACTACTTCCTCTAGTACACTAAGGACCAGGGGAAGAGTTGACAACACTACTTCCTCTAGTACACTAAGGACCAGGGAACAACACTACTTCCTCTAGTACACTAAGGACCGGGGAACAACACTACTTCCTCTAGTACACTAAGGACCAGGGAAGAGTTGACAACACTACTTCCTCTAGTACACTAAGGACCAGGGAAGAGTTGACAACACTACTTCCTCTAGTACACTAAGGACCAGGGAAGAGCTGACAACACTACTTCCTCTAGTTCACTAAGGACCAGGGAAGAGTTGACAACACTACTTCCTCTAGTACACTAAGGACCAGGGAAGAGTTGACAACACTACTTCCTCTAGTACACTAAGGACCAGGGAACAACACTACTTCCTCTAGTACACTAAGGACCAGGGAAGAGTTGACAACACTACTTCCTCTAGTACACTAAGGACCAGGGAACAACACTACTTCCTCTAGTACACTAAGGACCAGGGAACAACACTACTTCCTCTAGTACACTAAGGACCAGGGAAGAGTTGACAACACTACTTCCTCTAGTACACTAAGGACCAGGGAAGAGTTGACAACACTACTTCCTCTAGTACACTAAGGACCAGGGAAGAGCTGACAACACTACTTCCTCTAGTTCACTAAGGACCAGGGAAGAGTTGACAACACTACTTCCTCTAGTACACTAAGGACCAGGGGAAGAGTTGACAACACTACTTCCTCTAGTACACTAAGGACCAGGGAAGAGTTGACAACACTACTTCCTCTAGTACACTAAGGACCAGGGAACAACACTACTTCCTCTAGTACACTAAGGACCAGGGAACAACACTACTTCCTCTAGTACACTAAGGACCAGGGAAGAGCTGACAACACTACTTCCTCTAGTACACTAAGGACCAGGGAAGAGTTGACAACACTACTTCCTCTAGTACACTAAGGACCAGTGAAGAGTTGACAACACTACTTCCTCTAGTACACTAAGGACCAGGGAAGAGTTGACAACACTACTTCCTCTAGTACACTAAGGACCAGGGAAGAGTTGACAACACTACTTCCTCTAGTACACTAAGGACCAGGGAAGAGTTGACAACACTACTTCCTCTAGTACACTAAGGACCAGGGAACAACACTACTTCCTCTAGTACACTAAGGACCAGGGAAGAGTTGACAACACTACTTCCTCTAGTACACTAAGGACCAGGGAAGAGTAGCAGGGAGGGAAAAGATAGAAGAAAGTTAGAAAAATATTAGTAGCTAATATTTAGGGGTTAGGGAGTAGGGGTTAGGGAGTAGGGTTTAGGGGTTAGGGAGTAGGGGTTAGGGGTTAGGGAGTAGGGGGTAGGGAGTAGGGGGTAGGGGTTAGGGTTAGTGAGTAGGGGTTAGGGTTAGGGGTTAGGGAGTAGGGGTTAAGGGTTAGGGAGTAGGGTTTAGGGTTAGGGAGTAGGGGTTAGGGAGTAGGGGTTAGGGCTTAGGGAGCAGGGGTTAGGGAGTAGGGGTTAGGGGTTAGGGAGTAGGGGTTAGGGAGTAGGGTTAGGGGTTAGGGAGTAGGGGTTAGGGTTAGGAGTTAGGGTTAGGGAGTAGGGGTTAGGCGTTAGGGAGTAGGGGTTAGGGGTTAGGGAGTAGGGGTTAGGGAGTAGGGGTTAGGGAGTAGGGGTTAGAGGGTTAGGGGTTAGGGAGTAGCTTGCAATGTTTTTTTTTTAAAGTAGCTCTTATTCTATAAAAGACTGGAGACCCCTAACCCCTAACCCCTAACCCTAACCCCCAACCCCTAAACCCTAACCCTAACCCCTTACCCCTAACCCCTTACCCCTAACCTCTACTCCCTAACCCCTTACCCCTAACCCCCTACCCCTAACCCCTTACCCCTAACCCCTAACCCCTATCCCCTAACCCCTTACCCCTAACCCCTAACCCCCTACCCCTAACCCCTTACCCCTAACCCCTAACCCCTTACCCCTAACCTCTACTCCCTAACCCCTTACCCCTTACCCCTAACCCCTTACCCCTAACCCCTTACCCTTAACCCCTTACCCCTAACCTCTACTCCCTAACCCCTTACCCCTAACCCCTTACCCCTTACCCCTAACCCCTTACCCCTAACCCCTAACCCCTTACCCCTAACCCCTATCCCCTAACCCCTTACCCCTAACCTCTTACCCCTAACCTCTACTCCCTAACCCCTTACCCCTAACCCCTAACCCCTTACCCCTTACCCCTAACCCCTATCCCCTAACCCCTTACCCCTAACCTCTACTCCCTAACCCCTTACCCCTAACCCCTAACCCCTTACCCCTAACCCCTATCCCCTAACCCCTTACCCCTAACCTCTTACCCCTAACCTCTACTCCCTAACCCCTTACCCCTAACCCCTTACCCCTTACCCCTTACCCCTAACCCCTAACCTCTACTCCCTTACCCCTAACCCTAACCCCTAACCCCTAACCCCTAACCCCTTACCCCTTACCCCTAACCCCTATCCCCTAACCCCTTACCCCTAACCTCTACTCCCTAACCCCTTACCCCTAACCCCTAACCCCTTACCCCTATCCCCTAACCCCTTACCCCTAACCCCTAACCCCTTACCCCTAACCTCTACTCCCTAACCCCTTACCCCTAACCCCTAACCCCTTACCCCTTACCCCTAACCCCTTACCCCTAACCCCTAACCCCTTACCCCTATCCCCTAACCCCTTACCCCTAACCCCTAACCTCTTACCCCTTACCCCTAACCCCTAACCCCTAACCTCTACTCCCTAACCCCTTACCCCTAACCCCTAACCCCTTACCCCTTACCCCTAACCCCTAACCCCTTACCCCTAACCCCTAACCCCTTACCCCTAACCCCTAACCTCTTACCCCTAACCTCTACTCCCTAACCCCTAACCTCTACTCCCTAACCCCTACTCCCTAACCCCTTACCCCTTACCCCTTACCCCTAACCCCTTACCCCTAACCTCTACTCCCTAACCCCTAACCCCTTACCATCCTCCTGTACCCCAGCCCTGTCCTCTCTAACCATCCTCCTGTTCTCCAGCCCTGTCCTCTCTAACCATCCTCCTGTACCCCAGCCCTGTCCTCTCTAACCATCCTCCTGTTCCCCAGCCCTGTCCTCTCTAACCGTCCTCCTGTACCCCAGCCCTGTCCTCTCTAACCATCCTCCTGTACCCCAGCCCTGTCCTCTCTAACCATCCTCCTGTACCCCAGCCCTGTCCTCTCTAACATCCTCCTGTACCCCAGCCCTGTCCTCTCTAACCATCCTCCTGTTCCCCAGCCCTGTCCTCTCTAACCATCCTCCTGTACCCCAGCCCTGTCCTCTCTAACCATCCTCCTGTACCCCAGCCCTGTCCTCTCTAACCATCCTCCTGTACCCCAGCCCTGTCCTCTCTAACCGTCCTCCTGTTCCCCAGCCCTGTCCTCTCTAACCATCCTCCTGTACCCCAGCCCTGTCCTCTCTAACCATCCTCCTGTACCCCAGCCCTGTCCTCTCTAACCATCCTCCTGTACCCCAGCCCTGTCCTCTCTAACCATCCTCCTGTTCCCCAGCCCTGTCCTCTCTAACCATCCTCCTGTACCCCAGCCCTGTCCTCTCTAACCATCCTCCTGTACCCCTGCCCTGTCCTCTCTAACCATCCTCCTGTACCCCAGCCCTGTCCTCTCTAACCATCGTCCTGTACCCCAGCCCTGTCCTCTCTAACATCCTCCTGTACCCCAGCCCTGTCCTCTCTAACCATCCTCCTGTTCTCCAGCCCTGTCCTCTCTAACCATCCTCCTGTACCCCTGCCCTGTCCTCTCTAACCATCCTCCTGTACCCCAGCCCTGTCCTCTCTAACCATCGTCCTGTACCCCAGCCCTGTCCTCTCTAACCATCGTCCTGTACCCCAGCCCTGTCCTCTCTAACATCCTCCTGTACCCCAGCCCTGTCCTCTCTAACATCCTCCTGTTCTCCAGCCCTGTCCTCTCTAACATCCTCCTGTTCTCCAGCCCTGTCCTCTCTAACCATCCTCCTGTACCCCAGCCCTGTCCTCTCTAACCATCCTCCTGTACCCCTGCCCTGTCCTCTCTAACCATCCTCCTGTACCCCAGCCCTGTCCTCTCTAACCATCCTCCTGTTCCCCAGCCCTGTCCTCTCTAACCATCCTCCTGTACCCCTGCCCTGTCCTCTCTAACATCCTCCTGTACCCCAGCCCTGTCCTCTCTAACCGTCCTCCTGTTCTCCAGCCCTGTCCTCTCTAACCATCCTCCTGTTCTCCAGCCCTGTCCTCTCTAACCATCCTCCTGTACCCCAGCCCTGTCCTCTCTAACCATCCTCCTGTACCCCAGCCCTGTCCTCTCTAACCATCCTCCTGTACCCCAGCCCTGTCCTCTCTAACCATCCTCCTGTACCCCAGCCCTGTCCTCTCTAACATCCTCCTGTACCCCAGCCCTGTCCTCTCTAACCATCCTCCTGTACCCCAGCCCTGTCCTCTCTAACCGTCCTCCTGTTCTCCAGCCCTGTCCTCTCTAACCATCCTCCTGTTCTCCAGCCCTGTCCTCTCTAACCATCGTCCTGTACCCCTGCCCTGTCCTCTCTAACCATCCTCCTGTTCTCCAGCCCTGTCCTCTCTAACCATCGTCCTGTACCCCAGCCCTGTCCTCTCTAACCATCCTCCTGTACCCCAGCCCTGTCCTCTCTAACCATCCTCCTGTACCCCAGCCCTGTCCTCTCTAACCATCCTCCTGTACCCCAGCCCTGTCCTCTCTAACCATCCTCCTGTACCCCAGCCCTGTCCTCTCTAACCGTCCTCCTGTTCCCCAGCCCTGTCCTCTCTAACCATCCTCCTGTACCCCAGCCCTGTCCTCTCTAACCATCCTCCTGTACCCCAGCCCTGTCCTCTCTAACCATCCTCCTGTTCCCCAGCCCTGTCCTCTCTAACCATCCTCCTGTACCCCAGCCCTGTCCTCTCTAACCATCCTCCTGTACCCCTGCCCTGTCCTCTCTAACCATCCTCCTGTACCCCAGCCCTGTCCTCTCTAACCATCGTCCTGTACCCCAGCCCTGTCCTCTCTAACATCCTCCTGTACCCCAGCCCTGTCCTCTCTAACCATCCTCCTGTTCTCCAGCCCTGTCCTCTCTAACCATCCTACTGTACCCCTGCCCTGTCCTCTCTAACCATCCTCCTGTACCCCAGCCCTGTCCTCTCTAACCATCGTCCTGTACCCCAGCCCTGTCCTCTCTAACCATCGTCCTGTACCCCAGCCCTGTCCTCTCTAACATCCTCCTGTACCCCAGCCCTGTCCTCTCTAACATCCTCCTGTTCTCCAGCCCTGTCCTCTCTAACATCCTCCTGTTCTCCAGCCCTGTCCTCTCTAACCATCCTCCTGTACCCCAGCCCTGTCCTCTCTAACCATCCTCCTGTACCCCTGCCCTGTCCTCTCTAACCATCCTCCTGTACCCCAGCCCTGTCCTCTCTAACCATCCTCCTGTACCCCAACCCTGTCCTCTCTAACCATCCTCCTGTTCCCCAGCCCTGTCCTCTCTAACCATCCTCCTGTACCCCTGCCCTGTCCTCTCTAACATCCTCCTGTACCCCAGCCCTGTCCTCTCTAACCGTCCTCCTGTTCTCCAGCCCTGTCCTCTCTAACCATCCTCCTGTTCTCCAGCCCTGTCCTCTCTAACCATCCTCCTGTACCCCAGCCCTGTCCTCTCTAACCATCCTCCTGTACCCCAGCCCTGTCCTCTCTAACCATCCTCCTGTACCCCAGCCCTGTCCTCTCTAACCATCCTCCTGTACCCCAGCCCTGTCCTCTCTAACATCCTCCTGTACCCCAGCCCTGTCCTCTCTAACCATCCTCCTGTACCCCAGCCCTGTCCTCTCTAACCATCGTCCTGTACCCCAGCCCTGTCCTCTCTAACCATCCTCCTGTACCCCAGCCCTGTCCTCTCTAACCGTCCTCCTGTTCCCCAGCCCTGTCCTCTCTAACATCCTCCTGTACCCCAGCCCTGTCCTCTCTAACCGTCCTCCTGTTCTCCAGCCCTGTCCTCTCTAACCATCCTCCTGTACGCCAGCCCTGTCCTCTCTAACCATCGTCCTGTTCTCCAGCCCTGTCCTCTCTAACCATCGTCCTGTACCCCTGCCCTGTCCTCTCTAACATCCTCCTGTACCCCAGCCCTGTCCTCTCTAACCATCCTCCTGTACCCCAGCCCTGTCCTCTCTAACCATCCTCCTGTACCCCAGCCCTGTCCTCTCTAACATCCTCCTGTTCCCCAGCCCTGTCCTCTCTAACCATCCTCCTGTACCCCAGCCCTGTCCTCTCTAACATCCTCCTGTTCCCCAGCCCTGTCCTCTCTAACCATCCTCCTGTACCCCAGCCCTGTCCTCTCTAACCATCCTCCTGTACCCCAGCCCTGTCCTCTCTAACCATCCTCCTGTACCCCAGCCCTGTCCTCTCTAACCATCCTCCTGTACCCCAACCCTGTCCTCTCTAACCATCCTCCTGTTCCCCAGCCCTGTCCTCTCTAACCATCCTCCTGTACCCCTGCCCTGTCCTCTCTAACCATCCTCCTGTACCCCAGCCCTGTCCTCTCTAACCATCCTCCTGTACCCCAGCCCTGTCCTCTCTAACCATCCTCCTGTACCCCAGCCCTGTCCTCTCTAACCATCCTCCTGTACCCCTGCCCTGTCCTCTCTAACCATCCTCCTGTACCCCAGCCCTGTCCTCTCTAACCATCCTCCTGTACGCCAGCCCTGTCCTCTCTAACCGTCCTCCTGTACCCCAGCCCTGTCCTCTCTAACCATCCTCCTGTTCCCCAGCCCTGTCCTCTCTAACCATCCTCCTGTACCCCAGCCCTGTCCTCTCTAACCATCCTCCTGTTCCCCAGCCCTGTCCTCTCTAACCATCCTCCTGTTCCCCAGCCCTGTCCTCTCTAACCATCCTCCTTGTTCTCCAGCCCTGTCCTCTCTAACCATCCTCCTGTACCCCAGCCCTGTCCTCTCTAACCGTCCTCCTGTACCCCAGCCCTGTCCTCTCTAACCATCCTCCTGTTCCCCAGCCCTGTCCTCTCTAACCATCCTCCTGTTCCCCAGCCCTGTCCTCTCTAACCATCCTCCTGTACCCCAGCCCTGTCCTCTCTAACCATCGTCCTGTTCTCCAACCCTGTCCTCTCTAACCATCCTCCTTGTTCTCCAGCCCTGTGTGACCTCAGTGGGAATCTCAGTACAGCCAGCACCGATGACGACCTCTTACTCCTGGCCTGTGACCAGCCCCAGCCTGGCCTCTCCTCCTCCATGCAGCCTCTGGCCCCTCTACAGACCACAGCAGCCTCTGGTGGTCCCTGGGGGTTTGGAGATGTGCAGCCCAGCAGCCTCACACATCTCTCTCTCCCTGGGAGCCTCACTGGTAAACAGGCTGACACTGTGGTAGTGGGGGGCTCTTACCTGGGAGCCTCACTGGTAAACAAAATTAGAGCTGTCATTAAGGGGCTTATAGCTGTTATTAAGGGACTTATAGCTGTTATTAAGGGGCTCATAGCTGTCATTAAGGAGCTTATAGCTGTTATTAAGGGGCTTATAGCTGTCATTAAGGGACTTATAGCTGTCATTAAAAGGGCTTATAGCTGTCATTAAGGGGTTTATAGCTGTCATTAAGGGGCTTATAGCTGTCATTAAGGGACTTATAGCTGTTATTAAGGGGCTCATAGCTGTCATTAAGGAGCTTATAGCTGTTATTAAGGGGCTTATAGCTGTCATTAAGGGGCTTATAGCTGTCATTAAGGGGCTTATAGCTGTCATTAAGGGGCTTATAGCTGTCATTAAGGAGCTTATAGCTGTTATTAAGGGGCTTATAGCTGTCATTAAGGGGCTTATAGCTGTCATTAAGGGGCTTATAGCTGTTATTAAGGGGCTTATAGCTGTCATTAAGGGGCTTATAGCTGTCATTAAGGGGCTCATAGCTGTCATTAAGGGGCTTATAGCTGTCATTAAGGGCTCATAGCTGTTATTAAGGGGCTTATAGCTGTTATTAAGGGGCTTATAGCTGTCATTAAGGGGCTCATAGCTGTCATTAAGGGGCTCATAGCTGTCATTAAGGGGCTTATAGCTGTCATTAAGGGGCTTATAGCTGTCATTAAGGGACTTATAGCTGTTATTAAGGGGCTTATAGCTGTCATTAAGGGACTTATAGCTGTCATTAAGGGGCTGTCATTAAGGGGCTTATAGCTGTCATTAAGGGACTTATAGCTGTCATTAAGGGACTTATAGCTGTTATTAAGGGGCTGTCATTAAGGGACTTATAGCTGTCATTAAGGGGCTCATAGCTGTTATTAAGGGGCTTATAGCTGTCATTAAGGGACTTATAGCTGTCATTAAGGGGCTGTCATTAAGGGACTTATAGCTGTCATTAAGGGACTTATAGCTGTTATTAAGGGGCTTATAGCTGTCATTAAGGGACTTATAGCTGTCATTAAGGGGCTGTCATTAAGGGACTTATAGCTGTCATTAAGGGACTTATAGCTGTCATTAAGGGGCTTATAGCTGTCATTAAGGGGCTTATAGCTGTCATTAAGGGACTTATAGCTGTCATTAAGGGGCTGTCATTAAGGGACTTATAGCTGTCATTAAGGAGCTTATAGCTGTCATTAAGGGGCTTATAGCTGTCATTAAGGGGCTTATAGCTGTCATTAAGGGACTTATAGCTGTCATTAAGGGCTCATAGCTGTCATTAAGGGGCTTATAGCTGTCATTAAGGGCTCATAGCTGTCATTAAGGGGCTTATAGCTGTCATTAAGGGACTTATAGCTGTCATTAAGGGGCTTATAGCTGTCATTAAGGGGCTCATAGCTGTCATTAAGGGACTTATAGCTGTCATTAAGGGGCTCATAGCTGTCATTAAGGGACTTATAGCTGTCATTAAGGGGCTTATAGCTGTCATTAAGGGGCTGTCATTAAGGGACTTATAGCTGTCATTAAGGGACTTATAGCTGTCATTAAGGGGCTTATAGCTGTCATTAAGGGGCTTATAGCTGTCATTAAGGGGCTTATAGCTGTCATTAAGGGGCTTATAGCTGTCATTAAGGGGCTTATAGCTGTCATTAAGGGGCTTATAGCTGTCATTAAGGGGTTGTCATTAAGGGGCTTATAGCTGTCATTAAGGGGCTTATAGCTGTCATTAAGGGGCTTATAGCTGTCATTAAGGGGCTTATAGCTGTCATTAAGGGCTTAAGGGGCTTATAGCTGTCATTAAGGGGCTCATAGCTGTCATTAAGGGACTTATAGCTGTCATTAAGGGGCTTATAGCTGTCATTAAAGGGCTTATAGCTGTCATTAAGGGGCTGTCATTAAGGGGCTTATAGCTGTCATTAAGGGGCTTATAGCTGTCATTAAGGGGCTTATAGCTGTCATTAAGGGGCTTATAGCTGTCATTAAGGGACTTATAGCTGTTATTAAGGGGCTTATAGCTGTCATTAAGGGGCTGTCATTAAGGGGCTTATAGCTGTTATTAAGGGACTTATAGCTGTCATTAAGGGGCTTATAGCTGTTATTAAGGGGCTTATAGCTGTCATTAAGGGGCTTATAGCTGTCATTAAGGGGCTTATAGCTGTCATTAAGGGGCTTATAGCTGTCATTAAGGGGCTCATAGCTGTCATTAAGGGGCTCATAGCTGTTATTAAGGGGCTTATAGCTGTCATTAAGGGGCTTATAGCTGTCATTAAGGGGCTATCATTAAGGGCTTATAGCTGTCATTAAGGGGTTTATAGCTGTTATTAAGGGGCTTATAGCTGTCATTAAGGGACTTATAGCTGTTATTAAGGGGCTTATAGCTGTCATTAAGGGGCTTATAGCTGTCATTAAGGGACTTATAGCTGTCATTAAGGGACTTATAGCTGTTATTAAGGGGCTTATAGCTGTCATTAAGGGGCTGTCATTAAGGGGCTTATAGCTGTTATTAAGGGACTTATAGCTGTCATTAAGGGGCTTATAGCTGTTATTAAGGGGCTTATAGCTGTCATTAAGGGGCTTATAGCTGTCATTAAGGGGCTTATAGCTGTCATTAAGGGACTTATAGCTGTCATTAAGGGCTCATAGCTGTCATTAAGGGGCTTATAGCTGTCATTAAGGGCTCATAGCTGTCATTAAGGGGCTTATAGCTGTCATTAAGGGACTTATAGCTGTCATTAAGGGGCTTATAGCTGTCATTAAGGGGCTCATAGCTGTCATTAAGGGACTTATAGCTGTCATTAAGGGGCTCATAGCTGTCATTAAGGGACTTATAGCTGTCATTAAGGGGCTTATAGCTGTCATTAAGGG
The DNA here is from genome assembly GCF_901001165.1 of Salmo trutta. Classification (NCBI taxonomy): domain Eukaryota; kingdom Metazoa; phylum Chordata; class Actinopteri; order Salmoniformes; family Salmonidae; genus Salmo; species Salmo trutta. The sequence goes on along the minus strand of NW_021822784.1, from coordinate 93,499 downwards.
GCTGTCATTAAGGGACTTATAGCTGTCATTAAGGGACTTATAGCTGTCATTAAGGGGCTTATAGCTGTCATTAAGGGGCTTATAGCTGTCATTAAGGGGCTTATAGCTGTCATTAAGGGGCTTATAGCTGTCATTACGGGGCTTATAGCTGTCATTAAGGGGCTTATAGCTGTCATTAAGGGGTTGTCATTAAGGGGCTTATAGCTGTCATTAAGGGGCTTATAGCTGTCATTAAGGGGCTTATAGCTGTCATTAAGGGGCTTATAGCTGTCATTAAGGGGCTTATAGCTGTCATTAAGGGGCTCATAGCTGTCATTAAGGGACTTATAGCTGTCATTAAGGGGCTTATAGCTGTCATTAAAGGGCTTATAGCTGTCATTAAGGGGCTGTCATTAAGGGGCTTATAGCTGTCATTAAGGGGCTTATAGCTGTCATTAAGGGGCTTATAGCTGTCATTAAGGGGCTTATAGCTGTCATTAAGGGACTTATAGCTGTTATTAAGGGGCTTATAGCTGTCATTAAGGGGCTGTCATTAAGGGGCTTATAGCTGTTATTAAGGGACTTATAGCTGTCATTAAGGGGCTTATAGCTGTTATTAAGGGGCTTATAGCTGTCATTAAGGGGCTTATAGCTGTCATTAAGGGGCTTATAGCTGTCATTAAGGGGCTTATAGCTGTCATTAAGGGGCTCATAGCTGTCATTAAGGGGCTCATAGCTGTTATTAAGGGGCTTATAGCTGTCATTAAGGGGCTTATAGCTGTCATTAAGGGGCTATCATTAAGGGCTTATAGCTGTCATTAAGGGGTTTATAGCTGTTATTAAGGGGCTTATAGCTGTCATTAAGGGGCTTAAAGCTGTCATTAAGGGGCTTATAGCTGTCATTAAGGGGCTTATAGCTGTCATTAAGGGACTTATAGCTGTTATTAAGGGGCTTATAGCTGTCATTAAGGGGCTGTCATTAAGGGGCTTATAGCTGTTATTAAGGGACTTATAGCTGTCATTAAGGGGCTTATAGCTGTTATTAAGGGGCTTATAGCTGTCATTAAGGGGCTTATAGCTGTCATTAAGGGGCTTATAGCTGTCATTAAGGGGCTTATAGCTGTCATTAAGGGGCTCATAGCTGTCATTAAGGGGCTCATAGCTGTTATTAAGGGGCTTATAGCTGTCATTAAGGGGCTTATAGCTGTCATTAAGGGGCTATCATTAAGGGCTTATAGCTGTCATTAAGGGGTTTATAGCTGTTATTAAGGGGCTTATAGCTGTCATTAAGGGGCTCATAGCTGTCATTGGTGACTGAGACTTGTAAAAGCATGTTTTAAACAATGTAGATTTGTTGATTGCTATGCATACAAATACGGTTATTTCTTGATACATTTGAAACGCGGTCTAGTTGTGGCTGCAACCGGACTAGATTGTGAACGACTCTTGGCGGAATGCATTGCTTGACTGCCGTGAGGGTGATATGCACAATGTCGTTCTCAAACTGCAGTGCTCCAAAACGATTCAAACTGCAGCCCCCAAAACGATTCAAACTGCAGCCCCCAAAACGATTCAAACTGCACCCCCAAAACGATTCAAACTGCAGCCCCCAAAACGATTCAAACTGCAGCCCCCCAAAATGATTCACTCTGTAGCCCCCAAAACGATTCAAACTGCAGCCCCCAAAACGATTCAAACTGTAGCCCCCAAAACGATTCAAAATGCAGCCCCCAAAACTGCAGGTGTAGAAGCACGGTGGCTAGGAAAAACTCCCTAGAAAGGCCAGAACCTAGGAAGAAACCTAGAGAGGAACCAGGCTATGAGGGGTGGCCAGTCCTCTTCTGGCTGTGCCGGGTGGAGATTATAACAGCACATGGCCTAGATGTTCAAATGTTCATAAATGACCAGCATTGTCAAATAATAATAATCATAGTAGTTGTCGAGGGTGCAACAAGTCAGTAACACAAGAGTAAGTGTCAGTTGGCTTTTTCATAGCCGATCTTTGAGAGTATCTCTACCGCTCCTGCTGTCTGTAGAGAGTTGAAAACAGCAGGTCTGGGACAGGTAGCACGTCCGGTGAATAGGTCAGGGTTCCAGCAGGTCTGGGACAACAGGTCTGGGACAGGTAGCACGTCCGGTGAACAGGTCAGGGTTCCATAGCTGCAGGCAGAACAGTTGGAACTGGAGCAGCAGCACGGCCAGGTGAACTGGGGACAGCAAGGAGTCATCAAGCCAGGTAGTCCTGAGGCATGGTCCTAGGGCTCAGGTCCTCCGAGAGAGAGAAAGAAAGAAAGAAAGAGAAAGAGAGAATGAGAGAGAGCATATTTAAATTCACACAGGACACCGGAAAAGACAAGAGAAATACTCCAGATGTGACAGACTGACCCTAGCCCCCCGACACATAAACTACTGCAACATAAATACTGGAGGCTGAGACAGGAGGGGTCAGGAGACACTGTGGCCCCATCCGATGAAACCCCCGGACAGGGCCAAACAGGTAGGATATAACCCCACGCACTTTGCCAAAGCACAGCCTCCACACCACTGCAGGGATATCTCCAACCACCAACATACCATCCCGGGACAAGGCCGAGTATAGCCCACAAAGATCTCCGCCACGGCACAGCCCAAGGGGGGGCGCCAACCCAGACAGGAAGACCACGTCAGTGACTCAACCCACTCAAGTGACGCACCCCTCCCAGGGACGGCATGGAAGAACACCAGTAAGCCAGTGACTCAGCCCCCGTAATAGGGGTAGAGGCAGAAAATCCCAGTGGAAAGAGGGGAAACCGGACAGGCAGAGACAGCAAGGGCGGTTCGTTGCTCCAGCCTTTCCGTTCACCTTCACACCCCTGGGCCAGACTACACTTAATCATAGGACCTACTGAAGAGATGTGTCTTCAGTAAAGACTTAAAAGTTGAGACTGAGTCTGCGTCTCTCACATGGGTAGGCAGACTATTCCATAAAAATGGAGCTCTATAGGAGAAAGCCCTGCCTCCAGCTGTTTGCTTAAAAATTCTAGGAACAATTAGGAGGTCCGCGTCTTGTGACCGTAGCGTACGTGTAGGTATGTACGGCAGGACCAAATCGGAGAGATAGGTAGGAGCAAGCCAATATAATGCTTTGTAGGTTAGCAGTAAAACCTTGAAATCAGCCCTTGCCTTAACAGGAAGCCAGTGTTGGGAGGCTAGCACTGGAGTAATATGATCACATTTTTTGGTTCTAGTCAGGATTCTAGCAGCCGTATTTAGCACTAACGGAAGTTTATTTAGTGCTTTATCCCGGTAGCCGGAAAGTAGGGCATTGCAGTAGTCCAACCAAGAAGTAACAAAGGCATGGATTAATTTTTCTGTGTCATTTTTGGACAGAAAGTTTCAGATTTTTGCAATGTTACGTAGATGGAAAAAAGCTGTCCTTGAAACATTCTTGATATGTTCTTCAAAAGAGAGATCAGGGTCCAGAGTAACGCCGAGGTCCTTCAGTTTTATTTGAGACGACTGTACAACCATCCAGATTAATTGTCAGATTCAACAGAAGATCTCTTTGTTTCTTGGGACCTAGAACAAGCATCTCTGTTTTGTCCGAGTTTAAGAGTAGAAAGTTTGCAGCCATCCACTTCCTTATGTCTGAAACACAGGCTTCTAGCGAGGGCAATTTTGGGGCTTCACCATGTTTCATTGAAATGTACAGCTGTGTGTCATCCGCATAGCAGTGAAATTTAACATTATGTTTTCGAATGACATCCCCAAGAGGTAAAATATATGAAAACAATAGTGGTCCTAAAACGGAACCTTGAGGAACACCGAAATGTACAGTTGATTTGTCAGAGGACAAACCATTCACAGAGACAAACTGATATCTTTCCGACAGATAAGACCTAAACCAGGCCAGAACTTGTCCATTTAGACCAATTTGGGTTTCCAATCTCTCCAAAAGAATGTGGTGATCGATGGTATCAAAAGCAGCACTAAGATCTAGGAGCACGAGGACAGACTCAGAACCTCGGTCTGACGTCATTAAAAGGTAATTTACCACCTTCACAAGTGCAGTCTCAGTGCTATGATGGGGTCTAAAACCAGACTGAAGAGTTTCGTATACATTGTTTGTCTTCAGGAAGGCAGTGAGTTGCTGCGCAACAGCTTTTTCATATTTTTTGGAGAGGAATGGAAGATTCGATATAGGCCGATAGTTTTTTATAATTTCTGGGTCAAGATTTGGCTTTTTCAAGAGAGGCTTTATTACTGCCACTTTTAGTGAGTTTGGTACACATCCGGTGGATAGAGAGCCGTTTATTATGTTCAACATAGGAGGGCCAAGCACAGAAAGCAGCTCTTTCAGTAGTTTAGTTGGAATAGGGTCCAGTATGCAGCTTGAAGGTTTAGAGGCCATGATTATTTTCATCATTGTGTCAAGAGATATAGTACTAAAACACTTTAGTGTCTCCCTTGATCCTAGGTCCTGGCAGGGTTGTGCAGACTCAGGACAACGGAGCTTTGGAGGAATACGCAGATTTAAAGAGGAGTCCGTAATTTGCTTTCTAATGATCATGATCTTTTCCTCAAAGAAGTTCATGAATTCATCACTGCTGAAGTGAGAGCCATCCTCTCTTGGGGAATGCTGCTTTTTAGTTAACTTTGCGACAGTATCAAAAAGTTATTTCGGATTGTTCTTATTTTCCTCAATTAAGTTGGAAAAATAGGATGATCGAGCAGCAGTGAGGGCTCTTCGATACTGCACGGTAATGTCTTTCCAAGCTAGTCGTTAGACTTCCAGTTTGGTGTGGCGCCATTTCCGTTCCAATATCCTGGAAGCTTGCTTCAGAGCTCGTGTATTTTCTGTATACCAGGGAGCTAGTTTCTTATGACAAATGTTTTTAGTTTTTAGGGGTGCAACTGCATCTAGGGTATTGCGCAAGGTTACATTGAGTTCCTCGGTTCGGTGGTTAACTGATTTTTGTCCTCTGTCGTCCTTGGGTAGGCAGAGGGAGTCTGGAAGGGCATCAAGGAATCTTTGGGTTGTCTGAGAATTTATAGCACGACTTTTAATGCTTCTTGGTTGGGGTCTGAGCAGATTATTTGTTGTGATTGCGAACGTAATAAAATGGTGGTCCGATAGTCCAGGATTATGAGGAAAAACATTAAGATCCACAACATTTATTCCATGGGACAAAACTAGGTCCAGAGTATGACTGTGGCAGTGAGTAGGTCCAGAGACATGTTGGACAAAACCCACTGAGTCGATGATGGCTCCGAAAGCCTTTTGGAGTGGGTCTGTGGACTTTTCCATGTGAATATTAAAGTCACCAAAAATTAGAATATTATCTGCGATGACTACAAGGTCCGATAGGAATTCAGGGAACTCAGTGAGGAACACTGCATATGGCCCAGGAGGCCTGTAAACAGTAGCTATAAAAAGTGATTGAGTAGGCTGCATAGATTTCATGACTAGAAGCTCAAAAGACGAAAACGTCGTTGTTGTTTTTTTGGGGGTAAATTTAAATTTGCTATCGTAAATGTTAGCAACACCTCCGCCTTTGCCGGATGCACGGGGGGTTTGGTCACTAGTGTAACCAGGGGGTGAGGCCTCATTTAACACAGTAAATTCATCAGGCTTAAGCCATGTTTCAGTCAGGCCAATCACATCAAGATTATGATCAAGATTATGATCAGTGAGACAGACAAAGGGTTAGAAACTGCATGTAGCCAGGTCATCAGAAACTATTAACTGTTACATGTCAATTGGCATTTTTCCTATTTTGTTGCATTACAACCTGTTCCTGTTTCCAGTCACAACTTGCAGACTTGTGTACGTGCTAAAGCGAACACCGCCATCTTTAATTTTGCCCATCCTAGATCGAGGCACAGACACGGTCTCAATGGGGATAGCTGAGCTGACAACACTGACTGTGCTAGTGGCAGACTCCACTAAGCTGGCAGGCTGGCTATCTCATTGTGGAGCTAGAGGAGTTAGAGCCCTGTCTATGTTTGTAGATAAGATGAGAGCACACCTCCAGCTAGGATGGAGTCTGTCACTCCTCAACAGGCCAGGCTTGGTCCTGTTTGTGGGTCAGTCCGAGAAAGAGGGCCAATTATCAAAAAATGATATCTTTTGGGAGGGGCAGAAAACAGTTTTCAACCAGCGATTGAGTTGTGAGACTCTGCTGTAGAGCTCATCACTCCCCCTAACTGGGAGGGGCCAGAGACTCTCTGCTGTAGAGCTCATCACTCCCCCTAACTGGGTGGGGGCCAGAGACAATTACTTGATGCCGACACATCTTTCTAGCTGATTTACACGCTGAAGCTATGTTGCGCTTGGTGACCTCTGACTGTTTCATCCTAACATCGTTGGTGCCGACGTGGATAACAATATCTCTATACTCTCTACACTCGCCAGTTTTAGCTTTAGCCAGCACCGTCTTCAGATTAGCCTTAACGTCGGTAGCCCTGCCCCCTGGTAAACAGTGTATGATCGCTGGATGATTCGTTTTTAGTCTAATAATGCGGGTAATGGAGTCGCCAATGACTAGGGTTTTCAATTTGTCAGAGCTAATGGTGAGAGGCTTCGGCGTCTCAGACCCCACAACGGGAGGAGCAGAGACCAGAGAAGTTTCGGCCTCTGACTCCGACTCGCTTAATGGGGAGAACCGGTTGAAAGTTTCTGTCGGCTGAATAAGCAACACCGGTTGAGCATTCCTACAGCGTTTCCCTCCGGAAGCCATGAGAAAGTTGTCCGGCTGTGGGGACCGTGCGAGGGGGTTTATACTAACGTTACTATCTGTACTTACTGTTGGCACAGACGCTGTTTCATCCTTTCCTACACTGAAATTACCCTTGCCTAACGATTGCGTCTGAAGCTGGGCTTGCAGCACAGCTATCCTTGCCGTAAGGCGATCGTTCTCCTGTATATTATAAGTACAACAACTGCAATTAGAAGGCATCATGTTAATGTTACTTAGCTTCGGCTGTTTGAAGTCCTGACGAACCATGTCTAGATAAAACCTCCGGGGTGAAAAAGTTGAGTGAGGGAAAAACTAAAAATATACGATAATGAAAAAGTAAAAACCGTGAAGTAGTCAGGTAGCAAAGTAAGATCGGCAACAAAACGCACAGCAGCACGTAAACAAGTCTGCAAGTTGTGACTGGAAACAGGAACAGGTTGTAATGCAACAAAATAGGAAAAATGCCAATTGACATGTAACAGTTAATAGTTTCTGATGACCTGGCTACATGCAGTTTCTAACCCTTTGTCTGTCTCTCTGTGCTGTGTGTTCTAGGTGGGGACCTCTCTGGAAGCTCTGTACTGCAGCAGGGGCCCAGGGTGGAGGAGGAGGAGGACAGGGAGACTGGGAACATGGCCTTTCTGAAGGACCTCCTGAGCCCTGGACCAATGGAAGCAGATGAGTTCAGTCGAGATTGGCAAGGCACCTTCGGCTGCTTGGAGTTCTCTGACCCTGTCCCCCCCACAGCCCTCACCCCCACCCTGGTCCTTCCTCCCCCTACTGGAGCAGCCTGCCCCCCCTCTCAGTCCCCCAGTCCCACCGGCTTCCTGCCCTCCCAGCTGCTGGACCACAGTCTGAGTTCTACAGGTCAGTCAGTCAGCACCATCTCCTGGTCTGACCTCTAGTGGCCAGATGACCTTTCTGCATGTCTGACTTCTAGTGGCCAGATGACCTTACTGCATGTCTGACCTCTAGTGGCCAGATGACCTTACTGCCTGTCTGACCTCTAGTGGCCAGATGACCTTACTGCATGTCTGACCTCTAGTGGCCAGATGACCTTACTGCATGTCTGACCTCTAGTAGATAGATGACCTTACTGCATTTCTGACCTCTAGTGGCCAGATGACCTTACTGCATGTCTGACCTCTAGTAGATAGATGACCTTACTGCATGTCTGACCTCTAGTGGCTGGATGACCTTACTGCATGTCTGACCTCTAGTGGCCAGATGACCTTGCTGCATGTCTGACTATTGGCTGGATGATCTAGTATCATCTAGAAACTGATAGTTTGGCTCCAGTTCTAAAAACTGATAGTTTGTCTCCAGTTCTAGATGCTGATAGTTTGTCTCCAGTTCTAGTATCATCTAGAAACTGATAGTTTGTCTGCAGTTCTAGTATCATCTAGAAACTGATAGTTTGTCTCCAGTTCTAGTATCCAGTTCTAGTATCATCTAGAAGCTGATAGTTTGTCTCCAGTTACTAGAAATTGATAGTTTGTCTCCAGTTCTAGTAGCATCTAGAAACTGATAGTTTGTCTCCAGTTCTAGAAACTGATAGTTTGTCTCCAGTTCTAGAAACTGATAGTTTGTCTGCAGTTCTAGAAACTGATAGTTTGTCTCCAGTTGTAGTATCATCTAGAAACTGATAGTTTGTCTCAAGTTCTAGTATCATCTAGAAACTGATAGTTTGTCTCCAGTTCTAGTATCATCTAGAAACGGATAGTTTGTCTGCAGTTCTAATATCATCGAGAAGCTGATAGTTTGTCTCCAGTTCTAGTATCATCTAGAAACGGATAGTTTGTCTCCAGTTATAGCATCATCTAGAAACTGATAGTTTGTCTCCAGTTCTAAAAACTGATCGTTTGTCTGCAGTTCTAGTATCATCTAGAAACTGATAGTTTGTCCCCAGTTCTAGTATCATCTAGAAACTGATAGTTTGTCTCCAGTTTTAGAAACTGATAGTTTGTCTCCAGTTCTAGAAGCTGATAGTTTGTCTCCAGTTCTAGAAGCTGATAGTTTGTCTCCAGTTCTAGAATCATCTAGAAACTGATAGTTTGTCTCCAGTTCTAGAAGCTGATAGTTTGTCTCCAGTTCTAGTATCATCTAGAAACTGATAGTTTGTCTCCAGTTCTAGAAGCTGATAGTTTGTCTCCAGTTGTAGTATCATCTAGAAACTGATAGTTTGTCTGCAGTTCTAGTATCATCTAGAAACTGATAGTTTGTCTCCAGTTCTAGTATCATCTAGAAACTGATAGTTTGTCTGTAGTTCTAGTATCATCTAGAAACTGATAGTTTGTCTCCAGTTCTACTATCATCTAGAAACTGATAGTTTGTCTCCAGTTTTTTAGAAACTGAGAGTTTGTCTCCAGTTCTAGAAGCTGATTGTTTGTCTCCAGTTATAGTATCATCTAGAAACTGATAGTTTGTCCCCAGTTCTAGTATCATCTAGAAACTGATAGTTTGTCTCCAGTTCTAGTATCATCTAGAAGCTGATAGTTTGTCTCCAGTTCTAGTATCATCTAGAAACTGATAGTTTGTCTGCAGTTCTAGTATCATCTAGAAACTGATAGTTTGTCTCCGGTTCTAGAAACTGATAGTTTGTCTCTAGTTCTAGTATCATCTAGAACCTGATCGTTTGTCTCCAGTTCTAGTATCATCTAGAAACTGATAGTTTGTCTCCAGTTCTAGTATCATCTAGAAACTGATAGTTTATCTCCAGTTCTAGAAACTGATAGTTTGTCTCCAGTTCTAGAAACTGATAGTTTGTCTCCAGTTCTAAAAACTGATAGTTTGTCTCCAGTTCTAGAAACTGATAGTTTGTCTGCAGTTCTAGTATCATCTAGAAACTGATAGTTTGTCTGCAGTTCTAGTATCATCTAGAAACTGATAGTTTGTCTCCAGTTCTAGTATCATCTAGAAGCTGATAGTTTGTCTTCAGTTCTAGAAACTGATAGTTTGTCTGCAGTTCTAGTATCATCTAGAAACTGATAGTTTGTCCCCAGTTCTAGTATCATCTAGAAACTGATAGTTTGTCTCCAGTTTTAGAGACTGATAGTTTGTGTCCAGTTCTAGAAGCTGATAGTTTGTCTCCAGTTCTAGAATCATCTAGAAACTGATAATTTGTCTCCAGTTCTAGTATCATCTAGAAGCTGATAGTTTGTCTCCAGTTCTAGAATCATCTAGAAACTGATAGTTTGTCTCCAGTTCTAGTATCATCTAGAAACTGATAGTTTGTCTCCAGTTCTAGAAACTGATAGTTTGTCTGCAGTTCTAGAAGCTGATAGTTTGTCTCCAGTTCTAGTATCATCTAGAAACTGATAGTTTGTCTCCAGTTCATCTAGAAACTGATTCTAGTACAATCTCATCAGCTTGTTGTGTTCAGTCTTCTCTTTTTTCCTGGAAGAATGATGACATCACATTCCCTTGTCATCTCTCCCTCCCTCCTATCCTCCCTCATCCTCTGGGTTTCTGTCTCTCAGGCTGGGCGACGCCTCCCATGTTCCAGGCTCCGCCCCTACAGTCCCCAGTGTCTTGCCAGGTCCAGTCAGCTAAGGGCGGCCCAAAGTCAACAGCCAATGGTGAGAGGGTGTTGTTTATGAGGCTTGCTGTCGTTGGCGCAGTAGTGCAGGGTTTAGTTTTAGCTTTCAGATGTGCCTTACAGTACCAATTCACCACACTCAAGGGGTGTGTGTGTGTGTGTGTGTGTGTGTGTGTGTGTGTGTGTGTGTGTGTGTGTGTGTGTGTGTGTGTGTGTGTGTGTGTGTGTGTGTGTGTGTGTGTGTGTGTAGGTCCTAAAGGTGCATCGCGGGACATGTCTGCATGGTTCAACCTGTTTGCTGATCTGGACCCCCTCTCTAACCCTGACGTCATCGGACGCTCTGAAGATGAGATCCTCAATGCCTGAGGGGGGGGTGTGTGTGTGTGTGTGTGTGTGTGTGTGTGTGTGTGTGTGTGTGCAGTTACTTTATACTTTATAATGTCTGTAATATTCTATATAGGTGATAGAGGAGGATTTGACTGAGATTGATCTTCTATTCAGGATATGTCCTGTAAGGGGGTGGGTTTAACCTTAGAGATAGAATATAGAACCTACCACCTGATTGGTTGGCCCAACAATCTAACACCTGATTGGTTGGCCCAACAACCTAACACCTGATTGGTTGGCCCAACAACCTATCACCTGATTGGTTGGCCCAACTACCTATCACCTGATTGGTTGGCCCAACAACCTAACACCTGATTGGTTGGCCCAACAACCTATCACCTGATTGGTTGGCCCAACTACCTATCACCTGATTGGTTGGCCCAACAACCTAACACCTGATTGGTTGGCCCAACAACCTATCACCTGATTGGTTGGCCCAACAACCTATCACCTGATTGGTTGGCCCAACAACCTATCACCTGATTGGTTGGCCCAACTACCTATCACCTGATTGGTTGGCCCAACAACCTAACACCTGATTGGTTGGCCCAACAACCTATCACCGGACCAGTTTCTACCAGTGACATGGTCTATAATACTAATTATAAAGCGGATAGTTTGGGTCCTGAATTCTGATTGGCTGAAACAGCATTCCAGTCGTGTGTATATCAGACGATATACCACAGGTATGACACAACTCCCTGTTTGCTGTTCCGTTTATGTTGGGAAGCAGTTTAGAATAGCAATAAGGCACTTCTGGGTTGGTGGTATATGGCCAGTAGAGCAGTGCTAAGGGCTGTACCCTGGACCTCTGCTTCACGTCGTGCCAATAGCCTTTACGCAGGGTATATTGGCCATATATCACAGCCCCTCTGGCCTTATTGCTTAACTAAAGACTCCCCGTGGATCTCTAGTTCCAACAGTGTATTTTCACACACCTATTATGGTGCTGAAGAGCTGCAGATTCCACATCTAGTTTGTTTTGAACTAAAAGCTGGGAAAAAAATGTTTTCCCCCAAGAATCATGATTTATCCGATCAGTTTTTGTTTCTAAAGGAAGTCTAAGGAAAGTATCAACACTGGAGTGATGTGGAACGACGTCAAGCAACGAGCAGATGGCTCATACAGCGCATACAGCTCATACAGCTTATACAGCTCATACAGCTCATACAGCGCATACAGCTCATACAGCTCATACAGCGCATACAGCTCATACAGCTCATACAGCGCATACAGCTCATACAGCTTATACAGCTCATACAGCTCATAAAGCTCATACAGCTCATACAGTGCATACAGCTCATACAGCGCATACAGCTCATACAGCTCATACAGCGCATACAGCTCATACAGCTTATACAGCTCATACAGTTCATACAGCTCATACAGCGCATACAGCTTATACAGCTCATACAGCTCATACAGCTCATACAGCTTATACAGTGGGTTAACATTGGCTTTAGGTCACTATTCCCCCCCCATCACTGATTATTTGGATGAAGGCGGTGTGGTAAAATCAGCAGGGGAGGGGGGCAAACCGTAACTCCCAATCTGTAACACACAGCTGTGAGTTAACAGAGATGATGTCTAAGATAGTATTACTGATGGCCTAATCATGTAAACTGCAGCAGCTGGTTCTTGTCTCCACTATAAGAACTGGATTTGATAACATCTCCCCTGCTAATACTACCATCCAGCCCCTTTAGCAGATAGGATTTATACTGTACTGTACTACTGTACTGTAGTCACATAGATCACCTAGGAAACAGCGTTTTCTACCTCACTGGAGCTCCTATCAGTGATTTTTGTTTTCGTCATACAGGAAATCTAGAAGCTTTTCCGCTTCTCTGGAATCGGTTTGATTATTGTGTATCTTCTTCTGAATCAGCAGGAGCGAAAGCAGAAGCCTGATTATCACTAGCCCAGGTAGCTCTGTTGGGAGGACGTCTTTTCATGTGAAGAATGGGAATATTGTGCAGTCGTGAGTCTCATTATACAGTTTTTCTTACTTTACACTGCATTCGGAAAGTATTCAGACCCCTTCACTTTTTCCACATTTTGTTACATTACAGCCTTATTCTAAAATGGATTAAATAGTTTTTTCCCCTCATTAATATACACACAATACCCCATAATGACAACACAATACCCCGTAATGACATCACAATACCCCATAATGACATCACAATACCCCATAATGACAAAGCAAAAACAGGTTTTTAGAAATGTTTGCAAATGTATTACAAAAACCCCCCAGGAAATATCACATTTTCATAAGTATTCAGACCCTTTAGTCAGTAATTTGAAGAAGCACCTTTGGTAGTGATTACATTCTTGCGTCATCTTGGGTATAATGCTACAAGCTTGTCACACCTGTATTTGGGGAGTTTCTCCCATTCTTCTCTGCAGATCCTCTCAAGCTCTGTCAGTTTGGATGGGGAGCGTCGCTGCACAGCTATTTTCAGGTCTCTCCAGATATGTTCGTTCAGGTTCAAGTCCGGGCTCTGGCTGGGCCACTCAAGGACATTCAGAGACTTGTCCCGAAGCCACTCCTGCGTTGTCTTGGCTGTGTGCTTAGGTCGTTGTCCTGTTGGAAGGTGAAACTTTGCCCCAGTCTGAGGTCCTGAGCGCTCTGGAGCAGGTTTTCATTAAGGATCTCTTTGTACTTTTCCCTGTTCATCTTTCTCTTGATCCTGACTAGTCTCCCAGTCCCTGCCTCTGAAAAACATCCCCACAGCATGATGCTGCCACCACCATGCTTCACCGTAGGGATGGTATTGGCCAGGTGATGAGCGGGGCCAGGTTTCCTCTAGACGTGACGCTTGGCATTCAGGCCAAAGAGTTCAATCTTGCTTTATTCAGACCAGAGAATCTTGTTTCTCATGGTCTGAGAGTCTTTTAGGTGCCTTTTGTCAAACTCCAAGCGGACTGTCATGTGCCTTTTACTGAGGAGTGGCTTCCATCTGGCTACTCTACCATAAAGGCCTGATTGGTGGAGTGCTGCAGAGATGGTTGTCCTTCTGGAATGTTCTCCCATCTCCACAGAGGAACTCTAGTGCTCTGTCAGAGTGACCATCAGGTTCTTGGTCACCCCCCTGATCAAGGCCCTTCTTCCCCTATTACTCAGCTTGGCCCGGGCGACTCTCATAGCAAACGGTCTGAATACTTATATAGATAAGGTATTTCTGTTTCTTATTTTTAATTAACGTGAGAACATTTCTAAAAATCTGTTTCTGCCTTGTCATTATGGGGTATTGTGATGTCATTATGGGGTATTGTGATGTCATTATGGGGTATTGGGATGTCATTATGGGGTATTGTGTGTAGATTGATAAGGAAAAAATGAATTTAAACAATTTTAGAATAAGGCTGTAACGTAACAAAATGTGGAAAAAGTGAAGGGGTCTGAATACTTTCCAAATGCACTGATACATACAAACAAGAATGTATATCAATCACAAATGCTTTATGTTGTTCAACGATGCCTTTTATTTCACTTAAAGGATGTATATAACATCATAGGATGAAACGGGGATGTATGTAATGTTATAGGATGAAACAGGGCTGTTATCAACAGACATGTTGAAGGAACTTTATTAAACTGTTATTTGAGATATTTTTCCATTTGTGCGTTTCTTTAAAAGTATTTATTTGTCATCAAGTTTAGTATTTCATTACCAACTCACCTCCCATCCCCTCCAGTCTACCCTGGTGGACATCTCTGCCAATACATTTGAAGGTCGATTTTGGGCAAAAGCGCAAAAATAATGTATTTTAAACAGTATAACTGATCAATGCACCACCATACATGGTCATTTATTGCTTAAAAAAATGGTTAAATAAGATATTTGGCTACAGAAGTGCCATTTCTTTCCGATCTCCAAAAACAAATCCTGCGAAATGATGTCAACACATACTGGAGGAGTTACTGGCTAGCTACAGTGGCTAGCTTTGCTAACAAACTAGCTATAGTGGCTAGCTTAGCAAACAAACTAGCTATAGTGGCTAGTTTAGCAAACAAACTAGCTACAGTGGATGGCTTAGCTAATGAACTAGCTCTAGTGGCTAGCTTAGCTAACAAACTAGCTACAGTGGCTAGCTTAGCTAACAAACTAGCTACAGTGGCTGGCTTAGCTAACAAACTAAGTATAGTGGATGGCTTAGCTAACGAACTAGCTACAGTGGCTAGCTTAGCTAACGAATTAGCTACAGTGGCTAGCTTAGCTAACGAACTAGCTACAGTGGCTAGCTTAGCTAACGAATTAGCTAACAAACTAGCTACAGTGGCTTTCATAGCTAATGAACGAGCTACAGTTGAAGTCGAAGTTTACATACACTTAGGTTGGAGTCATTAAAACTTGTTTTTCAACCACTCCACAAATTTCTTGTTAACAAACTATAGTTTTGGAAAGTCGGTTAGGACATCTACTTTGTGCATGACACAAGTAATTTTTCCAACACTTGTTTACAGAGAGATTATTTCACTTATAATTCCCTGTATCACAATTCCAGTGGGTTAGAAGTTTACATACACTAAGTTGACTGTGCCTTTAAACAGCTTGGAAAATTCCAGAAAATGATGTCATGGCTTTAGAAGCTTCTGATAGGCTAATTGACATCATCTGAGTCAATTGGAGGTGTACCTGTGGATGTATTTCAAGGCCTACCTTCAAACTCAGTGCCTCTTTGCTTGACATCATGGGAAAATCAAAAGAAATCAGCCAAGACCTCAGAAAAAAATTTGTAGACCTCCACAAGTCTGGTTCATCCTTGGGAGCAATTTCCAAACGCCTGAAGGTACCACGTTCATCTGTACAAACAATAGTACGCAAGTATAAACACCATGTGACCACGCAGCCGTCATACCGCTCAGGAAGGAGACACGTTCTGTCTCCTAGAGATGAACGTACTTTGGTGTGAAAAGTGCAAATCAATCCCAGAACAACAGCAAAGGACCTTGTGAAGATGCTGGAGGAAACGGGTACAAAAGTATCTATATCCACAGTAAAACGAGTACTATATCGACATAACCTGAAAGGCCGCTCATTAAGGGAGAAGCCACTGCTCCAAAACTACCATAAAAAAAGCCAGACTACGGCCTTCCCTGTAGCTCAGTTGGTAGAGCATGGTGTTTGCAACGCCAGGGTTGTGGGTTCGATTCCCACGGGGGGCCAGTACAGAAAAATAATGTATGAAATTAAATGTATGCATTCACTGCTGTAAGTCGCTCTGGATAAGAGCGCCTGCTAAATGACTAAAATATAAATGTAAAATGTTTGCAACTGCACATGGGGACAAAGATCGTACTTTTTGGAGAAATGTCTTCTGGTCTGATGAAACAAAAATAGAACTGTTTGGCCATAATGACCATCGTTATGTTTGGTGGAAAAAGGGGGAGGCTTGCAAGCCGAAGAACACCATCCCAACCGTGAAGCACGGGGGTGGCAGCATCATGTTGTGGGGGTGCTTTGCTGCAGGAGGGACTGGTGCACTTCACAAAATAGATGGCATCATGAGGATGGAAAATTATGTGGATATATTGAAGCAACATCTCAAGACATCAGTCAGGAAGTTAAAGCTTCGTTGCAAATGGGTCTTCCAAATGGACAATGACCCCAAGCATACTTCCAAAGTTGGTGCAAAATGCCTTAATGACAACAAAGTCAAGGTATTGGGGTGGCCATCACAAAGCCCTGACCTCAATCCTATAGAAGCTTGTGAAAGGCTACCCGAAACATTTGACAAAGTTTAAGTTGTTAAAGGCAATGCTACCAAATACTAATTGAGTGTATGTAAACTTCTGACCCACTGGGAATGTGATGAAAGAAATAAAAGCTGAAATAAATCATTCTCTCTACTATTATTCTGACATTTCCCATTCTTAAAATAAAGTGGTCCTAACTGACCTAAAACAGGGGATTTTTACTAGGATTAAATGTCAGGAATTGTGAAAAACTGAGTTTAAATGTATTTGGCTAAGGTGTATGTAAACTTCCGACTTCAACTGTACGTTGGTCATGTGCACACCTGACTAGAATGACACTGATGTACCACCAAAGGCACACCCCATTTACGTGTGAAAATTGGGAACGATGCAGATTTGGACTGTTTTTCGTGTCCAAAGTTGACCTTTAACAGGAAACCCCCATCTCTACTGCTACAGGTTATAAAACATGATCAAATATCATCTCCAATATTAACGTCTACTTTGACAGAAGAGCTCTTCATTTCTCTGCTGAGTCGACAGTACTGGTAGTTTAGAAGTCTGTACAGTTCTGTAGAACGTTTAGAGCCCTGACCCTAAACCGGGATAAACTCTGAGCTCTAGTAATAACCACCCAAAACTCCTCCCGACTCTAAGGGCTCTATTCAATCTGTATGGCTGATGTTCAACCAGCTGATAGAAATGTAAAGGCAACGTTCCTGTGTTAGCAGAGACTGCATTCACGGTCAACGCTGCATATGTCAGCTCTCCAATGGGAAATGACCTTTACATTTCTAGCACACGGTCTGTAACGCTTCAGCCATCCAGATTAAATACAGCCCTAATTCTAGCTGAGTAACCGAACCCTAAGTAAGTTACACTAACCCCCTAACCAGCCTTAAATGACCCCTAACCAACCTTAAATGATCCCTAACCCCCTAACCAACCTTAAATGACCCCTAACCAACCTTAAATGACCCCTAACCAACCTTAAATGACGCCTAACCAGCCTTAAATGACGCCTAACCAGCCTTAAATGACGCCTAACCAACCTTAAATGACCCCTAACCCCCTAACCAACCTTAAATGAGGAAAAGGGAAGGATGGAGGAAGGGAGGAAAGGGTAGGGATGGAGGGAGGGAGGGAGGGAGGAAAGGGGAGGGATGGATGGATGGAGGAAAGGGGAGGGATGAAGGAAGGGATGGAGGAAGGGAGGGAGGAAAGGAGGGAGGGAATGAGAGAGAGAGAGCGAGAGGAGGCAGACAAAGCAGAACACTGGACAGACACCACGAGACAGGTCTTCAGGCACAATATTGTTTTTCTTTCGTCCCCCCATCTTAGTTTTGCTACGATATCTCTGAGCCCAGATCACCGCGGAAACCACACAGTCTGGGTCACCATGGAAACCACACAGCCCAGATCACCATGGAAACCACCCAGCTTCACACTGGAAGACATCTTAATTCAAGATACATAATAAGGATTTAAAAATGTGGAGAGGTTTCATGGTTTAATGCGATGAAAATAAAAAGTAGTTTCCTGTATCCTCTCGGTACATCGGATCAGTGGAATGTTGGGACCAGGTTGGACCAGTGGGTGGAGTTAGAATGACCAGGTAGAACCAGGGGACAGTTATGACCAGGGGAGTTAGCATGTCGAAGGCGTCTCCAGTGGCAGGGTTTTATGTTCGTTATGTTTATCTGTCATGTTATTCAGCAGTCTGTCCTCCAGGGCAGAAGTGTGGAGCTCTAGCTCTCTGGTTCCTCCAGGTGTCTGGGCAGGCAGGGTTGCTGGTGGACCGTGCTGGTACCCCAGGATACTCCTAGGGAAGGGGACAGGCTACGGAGGCCCACCCCACCGAGTGGCATCATGGAAGGGGACAGGCTGCGCAGGCCAACCCCACCCAGAGGCACCAAGCTGGGGGACAGGCTGCGGAGGCCAACCCCTGATCTGAAGCTGAGCTCCGGGGCAGGCAGCAGGGGTTTCAGGATGCTGACCAGGCAGAAGGCTGAGCCACTCTTAGGGATGAAGTTCACCTTGTTACGGTCCGGACACAGGAAGGGAGGAATCTCCTGGAGGGGTCTGGGACTGTAAAACAAACACACACATTGTCATTCAACACTAATATGACAGATTATTTATGGTATTTACTGAGCAGAGCCCTTTTCCTATATAAGAGGAGTAATTCCAGTATGGCCACAAAAGGCTGTTCTGAGTTAGCTTCTACTATGGTGGGCTCCAGCTAGTTATAATGCTCTGAGTTAGCTTCTACTATGGTGGGCTCTAGCTAGTTTTAATGTTCTGAGTTAGCTTCTACTATGGTGGGCTCTAGCTAGTTATAATGCTCTGAGTTAGCTTCTACTATGGTGGGCTCCAGCTAGTTATAATGCTCTGAGTTAGCTTCTACTATGGTGGGCTCTAGCTAGTTATAATGCTCTGAGTTAGCTTCTACTATGGTGGGCTCCAGCTAGTTTTAATGCTCTGAGTTAGCTTCTACTATGGTGGGCTCTAGCTAGTTTTAATGTTCTGAGTTAGCTTCTACTATGGTGGGCTCTAGCTAGTTATAATGCTCTGAGTTAGCTTCTACTATGGTGGGCTCTAGCTAGTTATAATGCTCTGAGTTAGCTTCTACTATGGTGGGCTCCAGCTAGTTTTAATGCTCTGAGTTAGCTTCTACTATGGTGGGCTCTAGCTAGTTTTAATGTTCTGAGTTAGCTTCTACTATGGTGGGCTCTAGCTAGTTATAATGCTCTGAGTTAGCTTCTACTATGGTGGGCTCTAGCTAGTTATAATGCTCTGAGTTAGCTTCTACTATGGTGGGCTCCAGCTAGTTTTAATGCTCTGAGTTAGCTTCTACTATCGTGGGCTCTAGCTAGTTATAATGCTCTGAGTTAGCTTCTACTATGGTGGGCTCTAGCTAGTTATAATGCTCTGAGTTAGCTTCTACTATGGTGGGCTCCAGCTAGTTTTAATGCTCTGAGTTAGCTTCTACTATCGTGGGCTCCAGCTAGTTATAATGCTCTGAGTTAGCTTCTACTATGGTGGGCTCCAGCTAGTTATAATGCTCTGAGTTAGCTTCTACTATGGTGGGCTGCAGCTAGTTTTAATGTTCTGAGTTAGCTTCTACTATGGTGGGCTCTAGCTAGTTATAATGCTCTGAGTTAGCTTCTACTATGGTGGGCTCCAGCTAGTTATAATGCTCTGAGTTAGCTTCTACTATGGTGGGCTCTAGCTAGTTATAATGCTCTGAGTTAGCTTCTACTATGGTGGGCTCCAGCTAGTTTTAATGCTCTGAGTTAGCTTCTACTATGGTGGGCTCTAGCTAGTTTTAATGTTCTGAGTTAGCTTCTACTATGGTGGGCTCTAGCTAGTTATAATGCTCTGAGTTAGCTTCTACTATGGTGGGCTCTAGCTAGTTATAATGCTCTGAGTTAGCTTCTACTATGGTGGGCTCCAGCTAGTTTTAATGCTCTGAGTTAGCTTCTACTATGGTGGGCTCTAGCTAGTTTTAATGTTCTGAGTTAGCTTCTACTATGGTGGGCTCTAGCTAGTTATAATGCTCTGAGTTAGCTTCTACTATGGTGGGCTCTAGCTAGTTATAATGCTCTGAGTTAGCTTCTACTATGGTGGGCTCCAGCTAGTTTTAATGCTCTGAGTTAGCTTCTACTATCGTGGGCTCTAGCTAGTTATAATGCTCTGAGTTAGCTTCTACTATGGTGGGCTCTAGCTAGTTATAATGCTCTGAGTTAGCTTCTACTATGGTGGGCTCCAGCTAGTTTTAATGCTCTGAGTTAGCTTCTACTATCGTGGGCTCCAGCTAGTTATAATGCTCTGAGTTAGCTTCTACTATGGTGGGCTCCAGCTAGTTATAATGCTCTGAGTTAGCTTCTACTATGGTGGGCTGCAGCTAGTTTTAATGTTCTCAGTTAGCTTCTACTATGGTGGGCTCCAGCTAGTTTTAATGCTCTGAGTTAGCTTCTACTATGGTGGGCTCCAGCTAGTTATAATGCTCTCAGTTAGCTTCTACTTTGATATTACCGGCCGCAAGTGATATGGCGAAAACAATGTGTGGGGAGGCTGATATGTTAGGAGGATATGGGGAGGCTGATATGTTAGGAGGAGAGGCTGATCTGTTAGGAGGATATGGGGAGGCTGATCTGTTAGGAGGATATGGGGAGGCTGATATGTTCAGGAGGATATGGGGAGGCTGATCTGTCAGGAGGATATGGGGAGGCTGATATGTTAGGAGGATATGGGGAGGCTGATCTGTTAGGAGGATATGGGGAGGCTGATCTTTTAGGAGGATATGGGGAGGCTGATCTGTTAGGAGGATATGGGGAGGCTGATATGTTCAGGAGGATATGGGGAGGCTGATCTGTCAGGAGGATATGGGGAGGCTGATATGTTAGGAGGATATGGGGAGGCTGATCTGTTAGGAGGATATGGGGAGGCTGATATGTTCAGGAGGATATGGGGAGGCTGATATGTCAGGAGGATATGGGGAGGCTGATCTGTTAGGAGGATATGGGGAGGCTGATATGTTCAGGAGGATATGGGGAGGTGATATGTCAGGAGGATATGGGGAGGCTGATATGTCAGGAGGATATGGGGAGGCTGATATGTTCAGGAGGATATGGGGAGGCTGATATGTCAGGAGGATATGGGGAGGCTGATATGTTAGGAGGCTATGGGGAGGATATGGGGAGGCTGATATGTTAGGAGGATATGGGGAGGATATGGGGAGGCTGATATGTTAGGAGGATATGGGGAGGCTGATATGTTAGGAGGATATGGGGAGGCTGATCTGTTAGGAGGATATGGGGAGGCTGATATGTTAGGAGGATATGGGGAGGCTGATATGTCAGGAGGATATGGGGAGGCTGATCTGTTAGGAGGATATGGGGAGGCTGATATGTTCAGGAGGATATGGGGAGGTGATATGTCAGGAGGATATGGGGAGGCTGATATGTCAGGAGGATATGGGGAGGCTGATATGTTCAGGAGGATATGGGGAGGCTGATATGTCAGGAGGATATGGGGAGGCTGATATGTTAGGAGGCTATGGGGAGGATATGGGGAGGCTGATATGTTAGGAGGATATGGGGAGGATATGGGGAGGCTGATATGTTAGGAGGATATGGGGAGGCTGATATGTTAGGAGGATATGGGGAGGCTGATATGTTAGGAGGATATGGGGAGGCTGATATGTTAGGAGGATGTGGGGAGGCTGATCGGTTAGGAGGATACGGGGAGGCTGATCTGTCAGGAGGATATGGGGAGGCTGATATGTTTGGAGGATATGGGGAGGCTGATCTGTTAGGAGGATATGGGGAGGCTGATCTGTTAGGAGGATATGGGGAGGCTGATATGTCAGGAGGATATGGGGAAGCTGATATGTTCAGGAGGATATGGGGAGGCTGATATGTCAGGAGGATATGGGGAGGCTGATATGTCAGGAGGATGTGTATGCATGTGTCTGTGCCAATGTTTGTGTTGCTTCACAGTCCCGCTGTTCCATAAGGTGTATTTTTATCTGTTTTTTAAATCTGATTCTACTGCTGCATCAGTTACCTGATGTGGAATAGAGTTCCATGTAGTCATGGCTCTATGTAGTACTGTGCTCCTCCCATAGTCTGTTCTGGACTTGGGGACTGTGAAGAGACCTCTGGTGGCATGTCTTGTGGGGTATACATGGGTGTCTGAGCTGTGTGCCAGTAGTTTAAACAGACCTCTGGTGGCATGTCTTGTGGGGTATGCATGGGTGTCTGAGCTGAATGCCAGTAGTTTAAACAGACCTCTGGTGGCATGTCTTGTGGGGTATGGATGGGTGTCTGAGCTGAATGCCAGTAGTTTAAACAGACCTCTGGTGGCATGTCTTGTGGGGTATGGATGGGTGTCTGAGCTGAATGCCAGTAGTTTAAACAGACCTCTGGTGGCATGTCTTGTGGGGTATGGATGGGTGTCTGAGCTGTGCCCCAGTCAGTTTAAACAGACCTCTGGTGGCATGTCTTGTGGGGTATGGATGGGTGTCTGAGCTGTGTGCCAGTAGTTTAGACAGACAGCTCTGTGCATTCAACATGTCAATACCTCTCACAAACACAAGTAGTGATGAAGTCAATCTCTCCTCCACTTTGAGCCAGGAGAGATTGGCATGCATATTATTAATGTTAGCTCTCTGTGTACATCCAAGGGCCAGCCGTGCTGCCCTGTTCTGAGACAATTGCAATTTTCCTAAGTCCTTTTTTGTGGCACCTGACCACACGACTGAACATTAGTCCAGGTGCAACAAAACTAGGGCCTGTAGGACCTGCCTTGTTGATAGTGTTGTTAACAAGGTAGAGCAGTGCTTTATTATAGACAGACTTCTCCCCATCTTAGCTACTACTGCATCAATATGTTTTGACCATGACAGTTTACAATCCAGGGTTACTCCAAGAAGTTTAGTCATCTCAACTTGCACAGTTTCCACATTATTTATTACAAGATTTAGTTGAGGTTTAGGGTTTAGTGAGTGTTTTGTTCAAAATACAATGCTTTTAGTTTTAGAAATATTTAGGGCTAACTTATTCCTTGCCACCCACTCTGAAACTAACTGCAGATCTTTGTTGAGTGTTGCAGTCATTTCAGTCGCTGTAGTAACTGACGTGTATACTGTTGAGTTGTCTGCATACATAAACACTCTGTCTTTACTCAAAGTCAGTGGCATGTCGTTAGTAAAAATTTTTAAAAGCAAGGGGCCTAAACAGCTACCCTGGGGAATTCCTGATTCTAACTGGATTATATTTTATAGGCTTCCATTAAAGGACACCCTCTGTGTTCTGTTAGACAAGTAACTCTTTATCCACATTATAGCAGGGGGTGTAAAGCCATTATAGCAGGGAGTGTAAAGCCATAACACATACATTTTTCCAGCAGCAGACTATGATCAATAATGTCAAAAGCTGCACATAAGTCTAACAAGACAGCCTCCATAATCATTTTATCCTCAATTTATCTCAGCCAATCCTCAGTCATTTGTGTAAGTGCTGTGCTTGTTGAGTGTCCTTCCCTATAAGCGTGCTGAAATTCTGTTGTCAATTTGTTTACTGTAAAATAGCATTGTATCTGGTCAAAAAAAAATTCCAGAAGTTTACTAAGGGTTGGTAACAGGCTGATTGGTGGGCTATTTGAGC
>NW_021822784.1:0-65000 GCF_901001165.1 Salmo trutta | reverse complement strand
ACCTTCACAATACACAGAGAAACCCTGTCCATACTGCTACACCTTCACAATACACAGAGAAACCCTGTCCCCATTCTGCTACACCTTCACAATACACAGAGAAACCCTGTCTACTGCTACACCTTCACAATACACACCCTACCTCACAATACACAGAAAACACCCACACCTTCACAATACACAGAGAAACCTGTCCCATACTGCTACCCTTCACAATACAACACAGAGAAACCCTGTCCCATACTGCTACACCTTCACAATACACAGAGAAACCCTGTCTACTGCTACACCTCACAATACACAGAGAAACCCTGTCTACCATACTGCTACACCTTCACAATACACAGAGAAACCCTGTCTACCATACTGCTACACCTTCAGCACAATACACAGAGAAACCCTGTCTACCATACTGCTACACCTTCACAATACACAGAGAAACCCTGTCTACTGCTACACCTTCACAATACACAGAGAAACCCTGTCTACTGCTACACCTTCACAATACACAGAGAAACCCTGTCCCCATACTGCTACACCTTCACAATACACAGAGAAACCCTGTCTACTGCACCCTTCACAATACACAGAGAAAACCCTGTCCCCATACTCTGCTACACCTTCACAAACACAGAGAAACCTGTCTACTGCTACACCTTCACAATACACAGAGAAACCCTGTCCCCATACTGCTACACCTTCACAATACACAGAGAAACCCTGTCTCCATACTGCTACACCTTCACAATACACAGAGAAACCCTGTCTACCATTCTGCTACACCTTCACAATACACAGAGAAACCCTGTCTACCATACTGCTACACCTTCACAATACCTAGAGAAACCCTGTCTACTGCTACACCTTCACAATACACAGAGAAACCCTGTCCCCCATACTGCTACACCTTCACAATACACAGAGAAACCCTGTCTACTGCTACACCTTCACAATACACAGAGAAACCCTGTCTACTGCTACACCTTCACAATACACAGAGAAACCCTGTCTACTGCTACACCTTCACAATACACAGAGAAACCTGTCTACCATACTGCTACACCTTCACAATACACAGAGAAACCCTGTCCCCCATACTGCTACACCTTCACAATACACAGAGAAACCTGTCCCCCATACTGCTACACCTTCACAATACACAGAGAAACCCTGTCTACCATACTGCTACACCTTCACAATACACAGAGAAACCCTGTCCCCATACTGCTACACCTTCACAATACACAGAGAAACCCTGTCTACCATACTGCTACACCTTCACAATACACAGAGAAACCCTGTCTACTGCTACACCTTCACAATACACAGAGAAACCCTGTCTACTGCTACACCTTCACAATACACAGAGAAACCCTGTCCCCCATACTGCTACACCTTCACAATACACAGAGAAACCCTGTCCCCATACTGCTACACCTTCACAATACACAGAGAAACCCTGTCTACCATACTGCTACACCTTCACAATACACAGAGAAACCCTGTCTACCATACTGCTACACCTTCACAATACACAGAGAAACCCTGTCCCCTACTGCTACACCTTCACAATACACAGAGAAACCCTGTCTACCATACTGCTACACCTTCACAATACACAGAGAAACCCTGTCTACCATACTGCTACACCTTCACAATACACAGAGAAACCCTGTCTACTGCTACACCTTCACAATACACAGAGAAACCCTGTCCCCCATACTGCTACACCTTCACAATACACAGAGAAACCCTGTCTACTGCTACACCTTCACAATACACAGAGAAACTCTGTCTACCATACTGCTACACCTTCACAATACACAGAGAAACCCTGTCCCCCATACTGCTACACCTTCACAATACACAGAGAAACCCTGTCTACTGCTACACCTTCACAATACACAGAGAAACCCTGTCCCCCATACTGCTACACCTTCACAATACACAGAGAAACCCTGTCTACTGCTACACCTTCACAATACACAGAGAAACCCTGTCCCCCATACTGCTACACCTTCACAATACACAGAGAAACCCTGTCTACCATACTGCTACACCTTCACAATACACAGAGAAACCCTGTCTACTGCTACACCTTCACAATACACAGAGAAACTCTGTCCCCATACTGCTACACCTTCACAATACACAGAGAAACCCTGTCCCCCATACTGCTACACCTTCACAATACACAGAGAAACCCTGTCCCCCATACTGCTACACCTTCACAATACACAGAGAAACCCTGTCTACTGCTACACCTTCACAATACACAGAGAAACCCTGTCTACTGCTACACCTTCACAATACACAGAGAAACCCTGTCTACTGCTACACCTTCACAATACACAGAGAAACCCTGTCCCCCATACTGCTACACCTTCACAATACACAGAGAAACCCTGTCCCCATACTGCTACACCTTCACAATACACAGAGAACCCTGTCTACATACTGCTACACCTTCACAATACACAGAGAAACCCTGTCTACCATACTGCTACACCTTCACAATACACAGAGAAACCCTGTCTACTGCTACACCTTCACAATACACAGAGAAACCCTGTCCCCCATACTGCTACACCTTCACAATACACAGAGAAACCCTGTCTACCATACTGCTACACCTTCACAATACACAGAGAAACCCTGTCTACCATACTGCTACACCTTCACAATACACAGAGAAACCCTGTCCCCATACTGCTACACCTTCACAATACACAGAGAAACCCTGTCCCCCATACTGCTACACCTTCACAATACACAGAGAAACCCCTGTCCCCCATACTGCTACACCTTCACAATACACAGAGAAACCCTGTCCCCATACTGCTACACCTTCACAATACACAGAGAAACCCTGTCCCCCATACTGCTACACCTTCACAATACACAGAGAAACCCTGTCCCCCATACTGCTACACCTTCACAATACACAGAGAAACCCTGTCCCCATACTGCTACACCTTCACAATACACAGAGAAACCCTGTCCCCATACTGCTACACCTTCACAATACACAGAGAAACCCTGTCCCCCATACTGCTACACCTTCACAATACACAGAGAAACCCTGTCTACTGCTACACCTTCACAATACACAGAGAAACCCTGTCCCCCATACTGCTACACCTTCACAATACACAGAGAAACCCTGTCTACCATACTGCTACACCTTCACAATACACAGAGAAACCCTGTCCCCCATACTGCTACACCTTCACAATACACAGAGAAACCCTGTCCCCCATACTGCTACACCTTCACAATACACAGAGAAACCCTGTCTACCATACTGCTACACCTTCACAATACACAGAGAAACCCTGTCCCCCATACTGCTACACCTTCACAATACACAGAGAAACCCTGTCCCCCATACTGCTACACCTTCACAATACACAGAGAAACCCTGTCCCCCATACTGCTACACCTTCACAATACACAGAGAAACCCTGTCCCCATACTGCTACACCTTCACAATACACAGAGAAACCCTGTCCCCATACTGCTACACCTTCACAATACACAGAGAAACCCTGTCCCCCATACTGCTACACCTTCACAATACACAGAGAAACCCTGTCTACCATACTGCTACACCTTCACAATACACAGAGAAACCCTGTCCCCATACTGCTACACCTTCACAATACACAGAGAAACCCTGTCTACTGCTACACCTTCACAATACACAGAGAAACCCTGTCTACTGCTACACCTTCACAATACACAGAGAAACCCTGTCCCCCATACTGCTACACCTTCACAATACACAGAGAAACCCTGTCCCCATACTGCTACACCTTCACAATACACAGAGAAACCCTGTCCCCTTGCTCCGAGCACGAGGGGGGGGGGGGGGGGGGTCGGTGTATGAGTCCAAATCAAAGTATGTGAAACGCATCATGGAGGCCACTTCTCAAACTCCGTTTGTACATAATTTCACGCGTTGATGCAAGTTTCAGCGGATAGTATGCAAAGAAATATGATGCACCGACGTGAAAAATGATGCAACATTATTTGAGCTGAAGTGAGAGAAAATACACCCCTGATTTCAGAATGAAATGTTGCCTGTTCACATCTTAGAAGTTGCCCGACTACAATATTTTATCTTCTTGCTACGTTGATAAATACATGCTGTGTTAATTTGGGATGTTTACCTGCCTTCGAGCTGTAGATTGCAAGCCCATAATAAGTCATTAGGGCTAACTGGCTAGCTACTAGTACTGCTAGCTAGCTAGATAGCCACTAAGAATTGTTAGCTAGCTACCCATGAAGAATTTACATCTATCTTGCATAATATTAGTTTTATGTCATTTTTGCCTGTTATACTATCTGGTTAGCTACATTATTCCGATTCACATATAGCTAGCTGATAGTTATGAAGTAAAATGGTTGCTTTGTGTATATCCTGTTTCGTCTCTATTGTCACCGTTGTCCAGGCTGGAAGAAGGTTCAGGGAATGGATAAGTCCATAGTAAGTCTATTTATTTTTTTACCTTTATTTAACTAGGCAAGTCAGTTAAGAACAAATTCTTATTTACAATGACGGCCTACAGGGGAACAGTGGGTTAACTGCCTTGTTCAGGGGCAGTACGACAGATTTTTAACTTGTCAGCTCGGGGATTCGATCTTGCAACCTTTCGGTTACTAGTCCAACGCTCTAACCACTAGGCTACACTGCCGCCGTCTGTAGGGCTAGGTGGCTAGCTAGCTACCCACAAAAATGTAAATCTACCTATTTAACCATAACCCTTGCATAACATTAGTTTTAGGTTGTTTTTGCCTGTTTAACTAGCTGGCTAGCCAGATTATTACGGTTCACATTTCCAGCTGATTATTATGCAGTAAAACGTTTACTTTGTATGTCTCTTGTTTGGTCTCTTTTGTTGCCTTTGTCGTTGCGGGAAGAAGGATCAGGGAATGGGGAGATGCAGCGTGAGATAATACCCGAGGTGGAGTGGGGTCAGGGAAGGGTCAGGGAATGGGGAGATGCAGCGTGAGATAATACCCGAGGTGGAGTGGGGTCAGGGAAGGGTCAGGGAATGGGGAGATGCAGCGTGAGATAATACCCGAGGTGGAGTGGGGTCAGGGAAGGATCAGGGAATGGGGAGATGCAGCGTGAGATAATACCCGAGGTGGAGTGGGGTCAGGGAAGGGTCAGGGAATGGGGAGATGCAGCGTGAGATAATACCCGAGGTGGAGTGGGGTCAGGGAAGGATCAGGGAATGGGGAGATGCAGCGTGAGATAATACCCAAGGTGGAGTGGGGTCAGGGAAGGATCAGGGAATGGGAGATGCAGCGTGAGATAATACACGAGGTGGAGTGCGAGAGCTTCTCAAATGTATCGTTTTATACATTCTCCACACTCTCGTCCTGACAAGAACGCACTCAAAAGAATATGGTAGGAGAATGTACTCAGAGCATCAGAATGTGGAGAACGGCAGTATGAATACTGAGAAACAACCAGAGAAACCATGTCTACCATACAGTTAGGATGAGGATACACTCTGCAATTAAAGGTTAGGGTACTCTCTATAACTAAAGGTTAGGGTTAGGGTACTCTGTAACTAAAGGTTAGGGTACTCTGTAACTAAAGGTTAGGGTACTCTCTGTAACTAAAGGTTAGGGTACTCTCTGTAACTAAAGGTTAGGGTTAGGGTACTCTGTAACTAAAGGTTAGGGTACTCTCTGTAACTAAAGGTTAGGGTACTCTCTATAACTAAAGGTTAGGGTTAGGGTACTCTCTGTAACTAAAGGTTAGGGTACTCTCTGTAACTAAAGGTTAGGGTACTCTCTATAACTAAAGGTTAGGGTACTCTCTGTAACTAAAGGTTAGGGTACTCTCTGTAACTAAAGGTTAGGGTACTCTCTGTAACTAAAGGTTAGGGTACTCTCTGTAACTAAAGGTTAGGGTACTCTCTATAACTAAAGGTTAGGGTACTCTCTGTAACTAAAGGTTAGGGTACTCTCTATAACTAAAGGTTAGGGTACTCTCTGTAACTAAAGGTTAGGGTATTCTCTATAACTAAAGGTTAGGGTACTCTCTGTAACTAAAGGTTAGGGTACTCTCTATAACTAAAGGTTAGGGTACTCTCTATAACTAAAGGTTAGGGTTAGGGTACTCTCTGTAACTAAAGGTTAGGGTACTCTCTATAACTAAAGGTTAGGGTACTCTCTATAACTAAAGGTTAGGGTACTCTCTGTAACTAAAGGTTAGGGTACTCTCTATAACTAAAGGTTAGGGTACTCTCTGTAACTAAAGGTTAGGGTTAGGGTACTCTCTGTAACTAAAGGTTAGGGTACTCTCTGTAACTAAAGGTTAGGGTTAGGGTACTCTCTGTAACTAAAGGTTAGGATACTCTCTGTAACTAAACGTTAGGGTACTCTCTATAACTAAAGGTTAGGGTTAGGGTACTCTCTGTAACTAAAGGTTAGGGTACTCTCTATAACTAAAGGTTAGGGTACTCTCTGTAACTAAAGGTTAGGGTTAGGGTACTCTCTGTAACTAAAGGTTAGGGTTCTCTCTGTAACTAAATGTTAGGGTACTCTCTGTAACTAAAGGTTAGGGTTAGGGTACTCTCTGTAACTAAAGGTTAGGGTACTCTCTATAACTAAAGGTTAGGGTACTCTCTGTAACTAAAGGTTAGGGTTAGGGTACTCTCTATAACTAAAGGTTAGGGTACTCTCTGTAACTAAAGGTTAGGGTTAGGGTACTCTCTGTAACTAAAGGTTAGGGTACTCTCTATAACTAAAGGTTAGGGTACTCTCTGTAACTAAAGGTTAGGGTACTCTCTATAACTAAAGGTTAGGGTACTCTCTGTAACTAAAGGTTAGGGTACTCTCTGTAACTAAAGGTTAGGGTTGGGGTACTCTCTGTAACTAAAGGTTAGGGTACTCTCTGTAACTAAAGGTTAGGGTTAGGGTACTCTCTGTAACTAAAGGTTAGGGTACTCTCTGTAACTAAAGGTTAGGGTACTCTCTATAACTAAAGGTTAGGGTACTCTCTGTAACTAAAGGTTAGGGTACTCTCTGTAACTAAAGGTTAGGGTACTCTCTGTAACTAAAGGTTAGGGTACTCTCTGTAACTAAAGGTTAGGGTACTCTCTGTAACTAAAGGTTAGGGTACTCTCTATAACTAAAGGTTAGGGTACTCTCTGTAACTAAAGGTTAGGGTACTCTCTATAACTAAAGGTTAGGGTACTCTCTGTAACTAAAGGTTAGGGTACTCTCTGTAACTAAAGGTTAGGGTACTCTCTGTAACTAAAGGTTAGGGTACTCTCTATAACTAAAGGTTAGGGTTAGGGTACTCTGTAACTAAAGGTTAGGGTACTCTCTATAACTAAAGGTTAGGGTACTCTCTATAACTAAAGGTTAGGGTACTCTCTATAACTAAAGGTTAGGGTACTCTCTGTAACTAAAAGTTAGGGTATTCTCTGTAACTAAAGGTTAGGGTACTCTCTGTAACTAAAGGTTAGGGTTAGGGTACTCTCTGTAACTAAAGGTTAGGGTACTCTCTGTAACTAAAGGTTAGGGTACTCTCTGTAACTAAAGGTTAGGGTTAGGGTATTCTCTATAACTAAAGGTCAGGGTACTCTCTGTAACTAAAGGTTAGGGTACTCTCTATAACTAAAGGTTAGGGTTAGGGTACTCTCTATAACTAAAGGTTAGGGTACTCTCTATAACTAAAGGTTAGGGTACTCTCTATAACTAAAGGTTAGGGTACTCTCTGTAACTAAAGGTTAGGGTTAGGGTACTCTCTGTAACTCAAGGTTAGGGTACTCTCTATAACTAAAGGTCAGGGTACTCTCTATAACTAAAGGTTAGGGTACTCTCTGTAACTAAAGGTTAGGGTACTCTCTGTAACTAAAGGTTAGGGTTAGGGTACTCTCTGTAACTAAAGGTTAGGGTACTCTCTATAACTAAAGGTTAGGGTACTCTCTATAACTAAAGGTTAGGGTACTCTCTGTAACTAAAGGTTAGGGTACTCTCTATAACTAAAGGTTAGGGTACTCTCTGTAACTAAAGGTTAGGGTACTCTCTGTAACTAAAGGTTAGGGTACTCTCTGTAACTAAAGGTTAGGGTACTCTCTGTAACTAAAGGTTAGGGTTAGGGTACTCTCTGTAACTAAAGGTTAGGGTACTCTCTGTAACTAAATGTTAGGGTACTCTGTAACTAAAGGTTAGGGTACTCTCTGTAACTAAAGGTTAGGGTACTCTCTATAACTAAAGGTTAGGGTACTCTCTATAACTAAAGGTTAGGGTACTCTCTGTAACTAAAGGTTAGGGTTAGGGTACTCTCTATAACTAAAGGTTAGGGTACTCTCTATAACTAAAGGTTAGGGTACTCTCTGTAACTAAAGGTTAGGGTACTCTCTGTAACTAAAGGTTAGGGTACTCTCTGTAACTAAAAGTTAGGGTATTCTCTGTAACTAAAAGTTAGGGTATTCTCTGTAACTAAAGGTTAGGGGAAGGAGTAGATAGAATGAGGCTCAGGGTAGGGTACCTGTGACTGGATGATGGCAGCATGACTACCGTTGAAGGGGGACTTGCGGTCCTTGTCCCTGCGGTGACGGCTGCTGCGCTTACTACGCTGGAGTTGCTGTCGTAATTTAGCAATCTGGAGGAGAGAAGAGTTACTGGGTTAGGGGGTATATTGGTAGGATGTTATCTAATTTAGCAATCTGGAGGAGAGAAGAGTTACTGGGTTAGGGAGTATATTGGTAGGATGTTATCTAAGCACGAAGATGTGGAGAGTCACTATGTTGTAACTATGTTGTAACTATGTTGTCATTATGTTGTCATTATGTTGTCACTATGTTGTCATTATGTTGTCACTATGTTGTCATTATGTTGTCATTATGTTGTCACTATGTTGTCACTATGTTGTCACTATGTTGTAACTATGTTGTTATTATGTTGTCATTATGTTGTCACTATGTTGTTATTATGTTGTCAGTATGTTGTCACTATGTTGTCAGTATGTTGTCACTATGTTGTCACTATGTTGTTATTATGTTGTCATTATGTTGTCACTATGTTGTCATTATGTTGTTACTATGTTGTCACTATGTTGTCACTATGTTGTTATTATGTTGTCATTATGTTGTCATTATGTTGTCACTATGTTGTAACTATGTTGTCACTATGTTGTTATTATGTTGTTACTATGTTGTCAGTATGTTGTAACTATGTAGTTATTATGTTGTCACTATGTTGTAACTATGTAGTTATTATGTTGTCAATATGTTGTCACTATGTTGTCACTATGTTGTCACTATGTTGTTATTATGTTGTCACTATGTTGTCACTATGTTGTCATTATGTTGTAACTATGTTGTTATTATGTTGTAACTATGTTGTCAGTATGTTGTAACTATGTTGTCAGTATGTTGTTATTATGTTGTCACTATGTTGTCACTATGTTGTTATTATGTTGTCACTATGTTGTTATTATGTTGTCATTATGTTGTCATTATGTTGTCACTATGTTGTAACTATGTTGTCACTATGTTGTAACTATGTTGTCACTATGTTGTTATTATGTTGTTACTATGTTGTCAGTATGTTGTAACTATGTAGTTATTATGTTGTCACTATGTTGTCAGTATGTTGTAACTATGTAGTTATTATGTTGTCACTATGTTGTAACTATGTAGTTATTATGTTGTCACTATGTTGTAACTATGTAGTTATTATGTTGTCACTATGTTGTCACTATGTTGTTATTATGTTGTCACTATGTTGTCACTATGTTGTCATTATGTTGTAACTATGTTGTTATTATGTTGTAACTATGTTGTCAGTATGTTGTAACTATGTTGTCAATATGTTGTTATTATGTTGTCACTATGTTGTCACTATGTTGTCACTATGTTGTTATTATGTTGTTATTATGTTGTCACTATGTTGTCATTATGTTGTAACTATGTTGTTATTATGTTGTCACTATGTTGTCACTATGTTGTCAGTATGTTGTTATTATGTTGTCACTATGTTGTTATTATGTTGTCATTATGTTGTCATTATGTTGTCACTATGTTGTAACTATGTTGTCACTATGTTGTAACTATGTTGTCACTATGTTGTTATTATGTTGTTACTATGTTGTCAGTATGTTGTAACTATGTAGTTATTATGTTGTCACTATGTTGTCAGTATGTTGTAACTATGTAGTTATTATGTTGTCACTATGTTGTAACTATGTAGTTATTATGTTGTCACTATGTTGTCACTATGTTGTCACTATGTTGTTATTATGTTGTCACTATGTTGTCACTATGTTGTCATTATGTTGTAACTATGTTGTTATTATGTTGTAACTATGTTGTCAGTATGTTGTAACTATGTTGTCAGTATGTTGTTATTATGTTGTCACTATGTTGTCACTATGTTGTCACTATGTTGTTATTATGTTGTCACTATGTTGTCACTATGTTGTCACTATGTTGTTATTATGTTGTAACTATGTTGTTATTATGTTGTCATTATGTTGTTATTATGTTGTCACTATGTTGTCACTATGTTGTCACTATGTTGTTATTATGTTGTCACTATGTTGTCACTATGTTGTCATTATGTTGTCACTATGTTGTTATTATGTTGTTATTATGTTGTCACTATGTTGTCATTATGTTGTCATTATGTTGTCACTATGTTGTCATTATGTTGTTATTATGTTGTCATTATGTTGTTATTATGTTGTCACTATGTTGTTATTATGTTGTCATTATGTTGTCACTATGTTGTCATTATGTTGTCACTATGTTGTCACTATGTTGTCATTATGTTGTCACTATGTTGTCACTATGTTGTAACTATGTTGTAACTATGTTGTCACTATGTTGTTAATATGTTGTCACTACGCTGTCACTACGCTGTCACTATCTAAAGGCAGAGGCTGAACCGTGTGACTGACCTCTTTCAGCTGGTCGGTGCTCCCGCAGGAGGCCGACCTCTTGTGGCTCCCCCGCCTCCTCTCATCCGCCCAGGCCCTGGGGGTCTGACACCACAGAGAGAGACAGGTGAGACGCACGCATACAAACACACACACACTCATACACACACTCACCTGAGTGGCCTTGTCCCTCATGCAGGGAGTGTGGTGGGCGTGGCTTCCGTCCTGAGGCCGGGGACCAATCAGGTAAGAGCCAGGGAGCGTGCCCAGTAGGGGCCACAGCTGGGAGGAGCCAGAGGATGTGGGAGGAGCTGAATCAGCTGCTCTCTGCAGAAAGACAGGAGGAGAAGAAGAGAGGGGGAATATAAGAAATACATTTCATTCTAACAAATTAGCAAAGAGTTGTTTGTAAACAGCCCTTGTGTAAGTAAACAAACATTAGCTATGTCAACAGAAAGCCTATCTACCCAGGGCCCAGAGCGACCCTATGAGCATCTGTTGGCTGGGGATAGGGTCTGGGCCAGATAGACAAATGGTTTGACCCTCTGTCTGTCTGTCCAATCCCTAACCATCCACAGGCCTATGGTAAAGCTCATTCTACTGTGAGATGCTCAGACTGAGGCAGGTGCCCCACTGATGTACACCATCAATACAATACACACTAACCATCAAACCCAGCCATATAAACCCTTAGCCATCATACAGACCATCCAATCCCAGCCATATAAACCCTTACCCATCATACAGACCATCCAGCCCAGCCATATAAACCCTTAGCCATCATACAGACCATCCAACCAGCCATATAAACCCTTAGCCATCATACAGACCATCCAACCAGCCATATAAACCCTAACCCATCATACAGACCATCCAACCCAGCCATATAAACCCTAACCCATCATACAGACCATCAAACCCAGCCATATAAACCCTTAGCCATCATACAGACCATCCAACCCAGCCATATAAACCCTTAGCCATCATACAGACCCTCCAACCCAGCCATATAAACCCTTAGCCATCATACAGACCATCCAACCAGCCATATAAACCCTTAGCCATCATACAGACCATCCAACCAGCCATATAAACCCTTAGCCATCATACAGACCATCCAACCCAGCCATATAAACCCTTAGCCATCATACAGACCATCCAACCCAGCCATATAAACCCTTAGCCATCATACAGACCCTCCAACCCAGCCATATAAACCCTTAGCCATCATACAGACCATCCAACCCAGCCATATAAACCCTTAGCCATCATACAGACCATCCAACCCAGCCATATAAACCCTTAGCCATTATACAGACCATCCAACCCAGCCATATAAACCCTTAGCCATCATACAGACCATCCAACCCAGCCATATAAACCCTTAGCCATCATACAGACCATCCAACCCAGCCATATAAACCCTTACCCATCATACAGACCATCCAACCCAGCCATATAAACCCTTAGCCATCATACAGACCATCCAACCCAGCCATATAAACCCTTAGCCATCATACAGACCATCCAACCCAGACATATAAACCCTTAGCCATCATACAGACCATCTAACCCAGCCGTATAAACCCTAACCCATCATACAGACCATCCAACCAGACATATAAACCCTTAGCCATCATACAGACCATCCAACCAGCCATATAAACCCTTAGCCATCATACAGACCATCCAAACAGCCATATAAACCCTTAGTCATCATACAGACCATCCAACCCAGCCATATAAACCCTTAGCCATCATACAGACCATCCAACCCAGCTATATAAACCCTTAGCCATCATACAGACCATCCAACCCAGCCATATAAACCCTTAGCCATCATACAGACCATCCAACCCAGCCATATAAACCCTTAGCCATCATACAGACCAAATAACCCAGCCGTATAAACCCTAACCCATCATACAGACCATCCAACCAGCCATATAAACCCTTAGCCATCATACAGACCATCCAACCCAGCCATATAAACCCTTAGCCATCATACAGATCATCCAGCCCAGCCATATAAAACCCTTAGCCATCATACAGACCATCCAACCCAGCCATATAAACCCTTAGCCATCATACAGACCATCCAACCCAGCCATATAAACCCTTAGCCATCATACAGACCCTCCAACCCAGCCATATAAACCCTTAGCCATCATACAGACCATCCAACCCAGCCATATAAACCCTTAGCCATCATACAGACCATCCAACCAGCCATATAAACCCTTAGCCATCATACAGACCATCCAACCCAGCCGTATAAACCCTAACCCATCATACAGACCATCCAACCCAGCCATATAAACCCTAACCCATCATACAGACCATCCAACCAGCCATATAAACCCTTAGCCATCATACAGACCATCCAGCCCAGCCATATAAACCCTTACCCATCATACAGACCATCCAACCCAGCCATATAAACCCTAACCCATCATACAGACCATCCAACCAGCCATATAAACCCTTAGCCATCATACAGACCATCCAGCCCAGCCATATAAACCCTTAGCCATCATACAGACCATCCAACCAGCCATATAAACCCTTAGCCATCATACAGACCATCCAACCCAGCCATATAAACCCTAACCCATCATACAGACCATCCAACCCAGCCATATAAACCCTTTGCCATCATACAGACCCTCCAACCCAGCCATATAAACCCTTAGCCATCATACAGACCATCCAACCCAGCCATATAAACCCTTAGCCATCATACAGACCATCCAACCCAGCCATATAAACCCTTAGCCATCATACAGACCATCCAACCAGCCATATAAACCCTTAGCCATCATACAGACCATCCAACCCAGCCATATAAACCCTTAGCCATCATACAGACCATCCAACCAGCCATATAAACCCTAACCCATCATACAGACCATCCAACCAGCCATATAAACCCTTAGCCATCATACAGACCATCCAACCAGCCATATAAACCCTTAGCCATCATACAGACCATCCAACCCAGCCATATTAACCCTTACCCATCATACAGACCATCCAACCCAGCCATATAAACCCTTAGCCATCATACAGACCATCCAACCCAGCCATATAAACCCTTAGCCATCATACAGACCATCCAACCCAGCCATATAAACCCTTAGCCATCATACAGACCATCCAACCCAGCCATATAAACCCTTAGCCATCATACAGACCATCCAACCAGCCATATAAACCCTAACCCATCATACAGACCATCCAACCCAGCCTCTCTACCCCCTGTCCCCAGATATCCTCCTGTCCCCAGATATCCTCCTGTCCCCAGATATCCTCCTGTCCCCAGATATCCCCCTGTCCCCAGATATCCCCCTGTCCCCAGATATCCCCCTGTCCCCAGATATCCTCCTGTCCCCAGATATCCTCCTGTCCCCAGATATCCCCCTGTCCCCAGATATCCTCCTGTCCCCAGATATCCTCCTGTCCCCAGATATCCCCCTGTCCCCAGATATCCTCCTGTCCCCAGATATCCTCCTGTCCCCAGATATCCTCCTGTCCCCAGATATCCTCCTGTCTCCTCTACCCCCTGTCCCCAGATATCCTCCTGTCCCCAGATATCCTCCTGTCCCCAGATATCCCCCTGTCCCCAGATATCTTCCTGTCTCCTCTACCCCCTGTCCCCAGATATCCCCCTGTCCCCAGATATCCTCCTGTCCCCAGATATCCTCCTGTCCCCAGATATCCTCCTGTCCCCAGATATCCCCCTGTCCCCAGATATCCTCCTGTCTCCTCTACCCCCTGTCCCCAGATATCCTCCTGTCCCCAGATATTCTCCTGTCCCCAGACCCCTCTACCCCCTGTCCCTCTACCCCCTGTCCCCTCTACCCCCTGTCTCCTCTACCCCCTGTCTCCTCTACCCCCTGTCCCCAGATATCCTTCTGTCCCTCTACCCCCTGTCCCCTCTACCCCTGTCCCCAGATATCCCCCTGTCCCCTCTACCCCCTGTCCCTCTACCCCCTGTCCCCTCTACCCCCTGTCCCTCTACCCCCTGTCCCCTCTACCCTGTTTAGATGAAGAAACAAGCTGGGTCTGCTATGATTGTCATGCTGCTCAGATGAACCCGAACACAAGAGAGAGAGAGCTGGTCCAGCAGAGAAGCTATATTTGGCAGTAGAGCCCTCCCTTTCCCTCAGAACCAAGCATCACTGTTGCTATGGGACTAGGGCACTTCATACTGCATATCTGGATCCAAACACAAACCAGATGCCAACAATGTGCTCTCTCTTTCTCTCTCTCCCCTCTTTCTCCCCCTCTCTCTCTCTGCAGGACCACACTCTTAAACATGGGACAACAACATGATACAGTAGTCATCACTATTAAGAACACACAGCCATGATCAAGAGAAGATAAATGATAAATGTATGATCAATGCCGAGCCGTGCATTCATTACCGGTAGTATTATCCGGTTGATAATCCGGTCCAGTGATTGGCTCACCTGTGAAGAGGCCTTGTGATGGAGGGTACGTGCCCAGCAGCGAGGCGAGAGATGAGACCTGCCGCTAATCTGGAGACGAGACTGGGGGGGATCAGGGGAGAGGAACCGGGAGAGGAACCGGGAGAGGGACCGGGAGAGGAACCGGGAGAGGGACCGGGAGAGGAACCGGGAGAGGGCGACAGCGGAGCAGAGATGTCGGAGACGGAGACGATAGACACAAACAAGCAGTAATGAACAGATGGCTCGTGGATGCGCATAGAGAGGTTGCTATGGGCGTTGCTGTAGCCTGCCGTCCTGAAACGCGCGGTGTTGTTGATCGATGAGCAGTCCGTTTTTGTCGTGATGGTGAAAATATATCATCCGATGAAAATGATGTAAAATATTTCAGATAGCGAGGATCCACGTTGCAGATTAGCGCGGAGAATATCAGGGAAATAACAGGGCTGGAAGATCCTTTGCTTTGCAGAGCGGAGAGAGACCGTCACAGCGGATCCCGTGCGTGGCTTTTGTCGTAGCGAGTCACCGCGCGGCTCGTGCTGATGCTGCAGTTGCTAGGGCGCGTGGTGCAGATGATCTGCACCGACCAAGGCGCGCGTGTGCGGGGCGAGATTTACCGTATAAATAACAGTGCGGTGGTTTCCATGCGGACTGGGGCTGCGTTTCAGACCGTCTATAAAACCCACCGGTCTATACGGGTTTAACAGTCACGGAAACGGATTATTTTCCGTTACAGAACAAAAACAATGCCTGAAATCAAATAGACTTTGAGGCAGTTGTCAGCAACACACAATATAACGTGTAAAGTCCATGATCCAGGGTCAGGCTCACTTGGGGAGACGATTTCTCATAGTGATGTTTTTGAAGCTCTATGTGCCTTAGAGTTGTGAAGTGTATGACAGCAGTGTAGCGATAGTAGTATGTATGTAATAACGCG
The DNA here is from genome assembly GCF_901001165.1 of Salmo trutta. Lineage (NCBI taxonomy): Eukaryota > Metazoa > Chordata > Actinopteri > Salmoniformes > Salmonidae > Salmo > Salmo trutta. The sequence continues at coordinate 48,685 of NW_021822784.1, read as the reverse complement.
TAGTTTTATCCCTCCATCGCATACATCTGTCCCATAGGGATTTCACCAGAGGACAGGAACAAAAGGAAAAACACTGTTACGTTTTAAACCAAGTTTGACGAGAGGTTGTGAAAGGTCATGAAATTACCTTTCAAATGATATATAATATAACCCGACGGTGAAAGCACCAGCTACAACGAGCCTAGTGTTTAAACATCGCCCATATTGTGCCTTTGGCATTAGAAGGTTGGAAGGTTAACCACAGAATTCCATGTAATGTGTTTGGATTGTAACTTCCGCGATAGAGGCACCACGTTAAAACAAGCACAGCTGTGTGTTTGGATTGTAACTTCCGCGATAGAGGCACCACGTTAAAACAAGCACAGCTGTGTGCTGGGATTGTAACTTCCGCGATAGAGGCACCACGTTAAAACAAGCACAGCTGTGTGTTTGGATTGTAACTTCCGCGATAGAGGCACCACGTTAAAACAAGCACAGCTGTGTGTTTGGATTGTAACTTCCGCGATAGAGGCACCACGTTAAAACAAGCACAGCTGTGTGTTTGGATTGTAACTTCCGCGATAGAGGCACCACGTTAAAACAAGCACAGCTGTGTGCTGGGATTGTAACTTCCGCGATAGAGGCACCACGTTAAAACAAGCACAGCTGTGTGTTTGGATTGTAACTTCCGCGATAGAGGCACCACGTTAAAACAAGCACAGCTGTGTGTTTGGATTGTAACTTCCGCGATAGAGGCACCACGTTAAAACAAGCACAGCTGTGTGTTTGGATTGTAACTTCCGCGATAGAGGCACCACGTTAAAACAAGCACAGCTGTGTGCTGGGATTGTAACTTCCGCGATAGAGGCACCACGTTCAAACAAGCACAGCTGTGTGTTTGGATTGTAACTTCCACGATAGAGGCACCACGTTAAAACAAGCACAGCTAGAACAGGGTTTAGATTTGCAGATACAGGGTCATCACGGAATCCACTCGTTAATGCCCAGTTCATGTGCTACTCAGAAACTAGGAACCTCCGAGTTGGAATGAATAGTTATTTGTGTAGAGCTTCCTATTGGTTAACTCTGATACTTCCCAAGTGGGAAACTGGGGATCACACTGGATATCTGTATCTACATTGTTCAGGATATCTGACGTTTGATTAGATATGAGGAATAGACAGACATGCTCCAGATACACACGTCCTTCATTTCATACGGATTACAACCCAGCTACGAGCTGTCCAGTGGCAAGAGCCTACCAGACTAGCTAAATATCAAATCAAATGTATTTATATAGCCCTTCTTACATCAGCTGATATCTCAAAGTGCTGTACAGAAACCCAGCCTAAAACCCCAAACAGCTAGCAATGCAGGTGTAGAAGCACAGTGGCTAGGAAAAACTCCCTAGAAAGGCCAGAACCTAGGAAGAAACCTAGAGAGGAACCAGGCTATGAGGGGTGGCCAGTCCTCTTCTGGCTGTGCCGGGTGGAGATTAGAAACCTAGAGAGGAACCAGGCTATGAGGGGTGGCCAGTCCTCTTCTGGCTGTGCCGGGTGGAGATTATAACAGAACATGGCCAAGATGTTCAAATGTTCATAAATGACCAGCAGGGTCAAATAATAATAATCACAGTGAACAGGTCAGGGTTCCATAGCTGGGGACACGCAGGGCCTGGGTTAGCCTCCACATCACCCGGGGAACAGAGGATGAGGGTACGGCTAAAGGCTAACAAAAGACCTGCCTTGTTGTTTGTGTTGTTAAGGCAGAGCATCGGTTTATTATAGACAGACTTCTCCCCATTTTAGCGACTACTGCATCAACATGTTTTGACCAAGACAGTTTACAATCTAGTGTTACTCCAAGCAGTTTAGTCATCTCCACTTGCTCAATAAATGAAGGAGCTGAGTTGGCTAAGGTGCCCCAAAGCTTTTCATTCTTTATATAATTAATCTTTGTTCCATAGTGGAGTCTTTTTATTTAGTTTAGTCACATGGTTTCTCAATTTGCAGTACGTTTACCAATCGGTTGTGCAGCCAGACCTATATGCCATTCCTTTTGCCTCATCCCTCTCAACCATAAAATGTTTCAATCCCTCATCAATCCACGGGGATTTAACCGTTTTTACAGTCATTTTCTTAATGGGTGCTTATTAGTAACTGGAATCAATTTCATAAATGTGTCCAGTGCAGCGTCTGGTTGCTCCTCATTACACACCACAGACCAGCACATATTCTTCACATCATCAACATATGAACTTATTGTATGACCTCTTATACACTATATTAGGCCCAGCCTTTGGAACTTTGGTTTTCCTAGATATGGCTACTATATTGTGATCACTACATCCTATGGATTTGGATACTGCTTTAAAGCAAATATCTGCAGAGTTAGTAAATATGTGATCAATACATGTTGATGATTTCATTCCTGTGCTTTTTGTAACTACCCTGGTAGGTTGACTGATATCCAGGTTGCAGGCTCTGGTTACAGTTTGAAGTGTTTTCCTGAGTGGGGCAGCTTGATGAGAGCCAGTCAATATTTAAATCACCCAGAAAATATACTTCTCTGTTGATATCACATACATTATCAAGCATTTCCAAGGGTTTAGGGCTAACCCTCCAAGGGGTTAGGATTGGGGCTAACCCTCCAAGGGGTTAGGATTGGGGCTAACCCTCCAAGGGGTTAGGATTGGGGCTAACCCTCCAAGGGGTTAGGATTGGGGCTAACCCTCCAAGGGGTTAGGATTGGGGCTAACGCTCTAAGGGGTTAGGGTTAAGGTTGGGACTAACGCTCCAAGTGGTTAGGATTAGGATTAACCGTCCAAGGGGTTAGGATTAACTCTCCAAGGGGTTAGGGTTAAGGGCTAACCCTCCAAGGGGTTAGGGCTAACCCTCCAAGGTGTTAGGATTGGGGCTAACCCTCCAAGGGGTTAGGGCTAACCTTTCAAGGTGTTAGGTTTGGGGCTAACCCTCCAAGGGGTTAAGGGCTAACCCTCCAAGGGGTTAAGGGCTAACCCTCCAAGGTGTTAGGTTAAGGGCTAACCCTCCAAGGGGTTAGGATTGGGGCTAACCCTCCAAGGGGTTAATATTGGGGCTAACCCTCCAAGGGGTTAAGGTTAAGGGCTAACCCTCCAAGGGGTTAGGGCTAACCTTTCAAGGTGTTAGATTTGGGGCTAACCCTCCAAGGGGTTAGGGCTAACCCTCCAAGGTGTTAAGTTTGGGGCTAACCCTCCAAGGGGTTAAGGTTAAGGGCTAACCCTCCAAGGTGTTAAGTTTGGGGCTAACCCTCCAAGGGGTTAAGGTTGGGGCTAACCCTCCAAGGGGTTAGGATTGGGGCTAACCCTCCAAGGGGTTAGGGCTAACCTTTCAAGGTGTTAGGTTTGGGGCTAACTCTCCAAGGGGTTAGGATTAACTCTCCAAGGAGTTAGGATTAACTCTCCAAGTGGTTAGGGTTAGGATTAACTCTCTAAGGGGTTAGGGTTAGTATTAACTCTCCAAGGGGTTAGGGTTAGGATTAACTCTCCAAGGGGTTAGGGTTAGGATTAACTCTCCAAGGGGTTAGGATTAACTCTCCAAGGAGTTAGGATTAGGATTAACTCTCCAAGGGGTTAGGGTTAGGATTAACTCTCCAAGGGGTTAGGGTTAGGATTAACTCTCCAAGGGGTTAGGATTAACTCTCCAAGGGGTTAGGGTTAGGATTAACCCTCCAAGGGGTTAGGATTAACTCTCCAAGGGGTTAGGGTTAACCTTCCAAGGAGTTAGGGTTAGGATTAACTCTCCAAGGGGTTAGGATTAACTCTCCAAGAGGTTAGGATTAACTCTCCAAGGGGTTAGGATTAACTCTCCAAGGGGTTAGGGTTAACTCTCCAAGGGGTTAGGGTTAACCTTCCAAGGAGTTAGGGTTAGGATTAACTCTCCAAGGGGTTAGGATTAACTCTCCAAGAGGTTAGGATTAACTCTCCAAGGGGTTAGGGTTAACCTTCCAAGGAGTTAGGGTTAGGATTAACTCTCCAAGGGGTTAGGATTAACTCTCCAAGAGGTTAGGATTAACTCTCCAAGGGGTTAGGATTAACTCTCCAAGGGGTTAGGGTTAACCCTCCAAGGGGTTAGGATTAACCCTCCAAGGGGTTAGGATTAACTCTCCAAGGGGTTAGGGTTAACCCTCCAAGAGGTACTATAGACACACACATCAAACGTTCAATGTATAATTTGTCCATTATGTGAGACATTCTAGTTGTGCAAATGTAATGTTCATAATGCTGTAACCGCCCTGGCTAGCTACCACCTTCTAACAGGGGAAGGGAGAGGAGATACCTAATCACCTTCTAACAGGGGAAGGGAGAGGAGATACCTAATCACCTTCTAACAGGGAAATAATTTATTTTATGATCATTTATTACCTATATAACTATAACTATACCACTATAACTATACCACTATAACTATACCACTGTGTTTATACATTTATTACCACTATAACTATACCACTATAACTATACCACTATATCTATACCACTATAACTATACCACTATAACTATACCACTATATCTATACCACTATAACTATACCACTATATCTATACCACTATAACTATATAACTATAACTATACCACTATAACTATACCACTATATCTATACCACTATAACTATACCACTATATCTATACCACTATATCTATACCACTATATCTATACCACTATAACTATACCACTATATCTATACCACTATAACTATAACTATATAACTATAACTATACCACTATAACTATACCACTATATCTATACCACTATATCTATACCACTATAACTATACCACTATATCTATACCACTATATCTATACCACTATAACTATACCACTATAACTATATAACTATAACTATACCACTATAACTATACCACTATATCTATACCACTATAACTATACCACTATAACTATACCACTATATCTATACCACTATATCTATACCACTATAACTATACCACTATAACTATACCACTATAACTATACCACTATATCTATACCACTATAACTATACCACTATAACTATACCACTGTGTTTATACATTTATTACCTATATAACTATACCACTATAACTATACCACTATAACTATACCACTATATCTATACCACTATAACTATACCACTATAACTATACCACTATAACTATACCACTATATCTATACCACTATAACTATACCACTATAACTATACCACTATATCTATACCACTATAACTATACCACTATAACTATACCACTGGGTTTATACATTTATTACCTATATAACTATTCCACTATAACTATTCCACTATAACTATACCACTATAACTATACCACTATAACTATACCACTATAACTATACCACTATTCCACTATATCTATACCACTATAACTATACCACTATATCTATACCACTATATCTATACCACTATAACTATACCACTATAACTATACCACTATAACTATACCACTATATCTATACCACTATAACTATACCACTATAACTATACCACTGTGTTTATACATTTATTACCTATATAACTATACCACTATAACTATACCACTATAACTATACCACTATATCTATACCACTATAACTATACCACTATAACTATACCACTATAACTATACCACTATATCTATACCACTATTACTATACCACTATAACTATACCACTATAACTATACCACTATAACTATACTACTATAACTATACCACTATAACTATACCACTGGGTTTATACATTTATTACCTATATAACTATACCACTATAACTATACCACTGCTATAACTATACCACCATAACTATACCACTATAACTATACCACTGGGTTTATACATTTATTACCTATATAACTATACCACTATAACTATACCACTATAACTATACCACTATAACTATATAACTATAACTATACCACTATATCTATACCACTATAACTATACCACTGTAACTATACCACTACAACTATACCACTATAACTATACCACTATAACTATACCACTATAACTATACCACTATATCTATACCACTATAACTATACCACTATAACTATACCACTATAACTATACCACTATAACTATATAACTATAACTATACCACTATACCTATACCACTATAACTATACCACTGGGTTTATACATTTATCACCTATATAACTATACCACTATAACTATACAGGGTTAGGGTTACCAGGCATTACCACTATAACTATACCACTATAACTATACCACTGGAAGTTAGGGTTACCAGGTATTGTGAGGGTTAGGGTTACCAGGTATTGTGTGGCTTAGGGTTACCAGGTATTAACTGTGAGGGTTAGGGTTACCAGGTAGTGGTTGGTGTGAGGGTTAGGGTTACCAGGTATTACCGAACCCTGAGTTCTTAATAAATACACCATTGTGTTTTGATACATTTATTAAAATGTTTTTGTTTTGTGTCAAACCTGTAGTGTTCATCATATTAACAGAGGTCAGAGTTCACCCTTACAGAGAATAGCAGAGGTCAGAGTTCACCCTTACAGAGGTCAGAGTTCACCCTTACAGAGCATAGCAGAGGTCAGAGTTCAACCTTACAGAGAATAGTAGAGGTCAGAGTTCACCCTTACAGAGAATAGTAGAGGTCAGAGTTCACCCTTACAGAGAATAGCAGAGGTCAGAGTTCACCCTTACAGAGAATAGCAGAGGTCACCCTTACAGAGGTCAGAGTTCACCCTTACAGAACACTGAAACTGACAGTCCCTGACACACACTTCAGGGCCTGCATGGCACACACACACACACACACACATCCACATGGTACAGATTCACAAGACAGGGTAAAAACAGTTCCAGCATGATTCAGAAGGTTTGCTTTAAAAGACAGAGTTGGATTCCGAGCAGACAGAATTGTGGGAATCGGAGTTTCTCTGCTGAAAGAGTGAGGTGTTCGTCCATTTCTGAACAGATCCATCCTGCTTCTTTTGATGTTGTCCCAGAATCCCAGTGTTCTCTGGCGATTAATCCCTCGGTCCTGTCTGGCGATTAATCCCCCGGTCCTGTCTGGCGATTAGTCCCCCGGTCCTGTCTGGCGATTAGTCCCTCGGTCCTGTCTGGCGATTAGTCCCTCGGTCCTGTCTGGCGATTAGTCCCTCGGTCCTGTCTGGCGATTAGTCCCTCGGTCCTGTCTGGCGATTAGTCCCTCGGTCCTGTCTGGCGATTAGTCCCTCTGTCCTGTCTGGCGATTAGTCCCCGTCCTGTCTGGTGATTGTAGTCCCCCCCAGTCCTGTCTGGTGATTGTAGTCCCCCCCAGACCTGTCTGGTGATTGTAGTCCCCCCCAGACCTGTCTGGTGATTGTAGTCCCCCCCAGTCCTGTCTGGTGATTGTAGTCCCCCCCAGTCCTGTCTGGTGATTGTAGTCCCCCCCAGTCCTGTCTGGTGATTGTAGTCCCCCCAGTCCTGTCTGGTGATTGTAGTCCCCCCAGTCCTGTCTGGTGATTGTAGTCCCCCAGTCCTGTCTGGTGATTGTAGTCCCCCCAGTCCTGTCTGGTGATTGTAGTCCCCCCAGTCCTGTCTGGTGATTGTTGTCCCCCCCAGTCCTGTCTGGTGATTGTTGTCCCCCCCAGTCCTGTCTGGTGATTGTAGTCCCCCCAGTGCTGTCTGGTGATTGTAGTCCCAGTCCTGTCTGGTGATTGTAGTCCCAGTCCTGTCTGGTGATTGTAGTCCTCCAGTCCTGTCTGGTGATTGTAGTCCCCCCAGTCCTGTCTGGTGATTGTAGTATCCCCCAGTCCTGTCTGGTGATTGTAGTCCCCCAGTCCTGTCTGGTGATTATAGTCTGTCCTGTCTGGTGATTGTAGTCCCAGTCCTGTCTGGTGATTGTAGTCGTCCCAGTCCTGTCTGGTGATTGTAGTCCCCCCCAGTCCTGTCTGGTGATTGTAGTCTCCCCAGTCCTGTCTGGTGATTGTAGTCCCCCCCAGTCCTGTCTGGTGATTGTAGTCCCCCCAGTCCTGTCTGGTGATTGTAGTCCCAGTCCTGTCTGGTGATTGTAGTCCCCCCAGTCCTGTCTGGTGATTGTAGTCCCAGTCCTGTCTGGTGATTGTAGTCCCCCCAGTCCTGTCTGGTGATTGTAGTCCCCCCAGTCCTGTCTGGTGATTGTAGTCCCCCCAGTCCTGTCTGGTGATTGTAGTCCCAGTCCTGTCTGGTGATTGTAGTATCCCCAGTCTTGTCTGGTGATTGATTTGAGGAGAGGGTTGTTGTCCGATAGATTCCTCTACTAAATAGACTGTTTACAGACTGAATAAAATATTGACTTGGTGTCCATTTATAAGTGCAACACAGAGATTATATTAAAAAATGAAACAAGAAAACAACAGAAGTGTTAAAAACATATGAAAGCACCTAAAAGCTGCATCCTATTGCACAATTTAAATCATGATACAAAAAAGGGGGGGAAACATAATCAAATACACAAACGAACAGAGAATGAAAAAAGTGGATAATTGAGTCTTTAAGACCATAGTTTCATTTCTGAAGCAAACTCCTTCTGTTGCTGAAAGACAGAAAATACAATGATTGTTTAACGTTCCCAGAGCAGCCTCCCTCATGGTCTCAGACTGGGATTAACTGGAGTAGACGACTAAACCCCAATAAACACACAGACTAATGGAACGACTAAACCCCAGTAAACACAGACAAATGGAACGACTAAACCCCAGTAAACACACAGACAAATGGAAACACGACTAAACCCCAGTAAACACACAGACAAATGGAACGACTAAACCCCAGTAAACACACAGACAAATGGAACAACTAAACCCCACTAAACACACAGACAAATGGAACGACTAAACCCCAGTAAACACACAGACAAATGGAAACACGACTAAACCCCAGTAAACACACAGACAAATGGAACGACTAAACCCAGTAAACACACAGACAAATGGAAACACGACTAAACCCCAATAAACACACAGACAAATGGAACGACTAAACCCCTGTAAACACACAGACAAATGGAACGACTAAACCCCAGTAAACACACAGACAAATGGAAACACGACTAAACCCCAGTAAACACAGACAAATGGAACGACTAAACCCCAGTAAACACACAGACAAATGGAAACACGACTAAACCCCAGTAAACACACAGACAAATGGAAACACGACTAAACCCCAGTAAACACACAGACAAATGGAACGACTAAACCCCAGTAAACACACAGACAAATAGAAGGACGACTAAACCCCAGTAAACACACAGACAAATGGAACGACTAAACCCCAGTAAACACACAGACAAATAGAAGGACGACTAAACCCCAGTAAACACACAGACAAATGGAAACACGACTAAACCCCAGTAAACACAGACAAATGGAACAACTAAACCCCAATAAACACACAGACAAATGGAACGACTAAACCCCAGTAAACACACAGACAAATGGAACGACTAAACCCCAATAAACACACAGACAAATAGAACGACTAAACCCCAGTAAACACACAGACAAATGGAACGACTAAACCCAGTAAACACACAGACAAATGGAAACACGACTAAACCCCAATAAACACACAGACAAATGGAACGACTAAACCCCTGTAAACACACAGACAAATGGAACGACTAAACCCCAGTAAACACACAGACAAATGGAAACACGACTAAACCCCAGTAAACACAGACAAATGGAACGACTAAACCCCAGTAAACACACAGACAAATGGAAACACGACTAAACCCCAGTAAACACACAGACAAATGGAAACACGACTAAACCCCAGTAAACACACAGACAAATGGAACGACTAAACCCCAGTAAACACACAGACAAATAGAAGGACGACTAAACCCCAGTAAACACACAGACAAATGGAAACACGACTAAACCCCAGTAAACACAGACAAATGGAACAACTAAACCCCAATAAACACACAGACAAATGGAACGACTAAACCCCAGTAAACACACAGACAAATGGAACGACTAAACCCCAATAAACACACAGACAAATAGAACGACTAAACCCCAGTAAACACACAGACAAATGGAACGACTAAACCCCAGTAAACACACAGACAAATAGAACGACGACTAAACCCCAGTAAACACACAGACAAATAGAACGACGACTAAACCCCAGTAAACACACAGACAAATAGAACGACGACTAAACCCCAGTAAACACACAGACAAATGGAACGAATAAACCCCAGTAAACACACAGACAAATGGAACGACGACTAAACCCCCGTAAACACACAGACAAATGGAACGACGACTAAACCCCAGTAAACACACAGACAAATGGAACGACGACTAAACCCCAGTAAACACACAGACAAATGGAACGACTAAACCCCAGTAAACACACAGACAAATGGAACGGCTAAACCCCAGTAAACACACAGACAAATGGAAACACGACTAAACCCCAGTAAACACACAGACAAATGGAACGACTAAACCCCAGTAAACACACAGACAAATGGAAACACGACTAAACCCCAGTAAACACACAGACAAATGGAACGACTAAACCCCAGTAAACACACAGACTAATGGAACCACGACTAAACACCAGTAAACACACAGACAAATGGAACGACGACTAAACCCCAGTAAACACACAGACAAATGGAACGACTAAACCCCAGTAAACACACAGACAAATGGAACCAGGAGGAAGGGACGGCTGCATAGCTGGATTCAATTTAAAGCGAATGTCATCAAAAGACGCAAAGCGAGAGACAGAAACTGGACTGGACACAACCGACTGCTGTTACAACACTCTGGATCGCTTCCTGCTGCCGTTACCCCGGAAACACTTCGCTTTCTGTTGTCATAACAACACGACTGTCTGTGTTGTCCCTCCGAAAGGTCAGAGTTCAGAGGCGGGTGTCGCTGGGTTCAGAGGTCAGATAGACAGCGGAGCTGGACTTGGGTCGGGCCTGACCTTCTCCCCTGTTGTTGTTCACCTCTGACCCCCTGGTATCCGTGGAGATGACCCAGGTGGCTGGTCGCCAGCGCTTCAGGGAGTACGGAGTCTTCACACGCTTCTTAATCTTCTCCCCTGTTCCCTGGTTCTGGACCAACACCTCCCCTGGAACACAAACACAGGGTTAAGGTCAGGCCGTGAGGGTTAAGGTCAGGCCGTGAGGGTTAGGGTCAAGCCGAGAGGGTTAGGGCGTGAGGGTTAGGGTCAGGCCGAGAGGGTTAGGGTCAGACCGTGAGGGTTAAGGTCAGGCCGTGAGGGTTAAGGTCAGGCCGAGAGGGTTAGGGTCAAGCCGAGAGGGTTAGGGTCAGGCCGTGAGGGTTAAGGTCAGGCCGTGAGGGTTAGGGTCAGGCCGAGAGGGTTAGGGTCAAGCCGAGAGGGTTAGGGTCAGACCGTGAGGGTTAGGGTCAGGCCGTGAGGGTTAGGGTCAGGCCGTGAGGGTTAGGGTCAGGCCGTGAGGGTTAGGGTCAGACCGTGAGGGTTAGGGTCAGGCCGTGAGGGTTAGGGTCAGGCCGTGAGGGTTAGGGTCAGGCCGTGAGGGTTAGGGTCAGACCGTGAGGGTTAGGGTCAGGCCGTGAGGGTTAGGGTCAGACCGTGAGGGTTAGGGTCAGACCGTGAGGGTTAGGGTCAGGCCGTGAGGGTTAGGGTCAGGCCGTGAGGGTTAGGGTCAGACCGTGAGGGTTAGGGTCAGGCCGTGAGGGTTAGGGTCAGGCCGTGAGGGTTAGGGTCAGGCCGTGAGGGTTAGGGTCAGGCCGTGAGGGTTAGGGTCAGGCCGTGAGGGTTAGGGTCAGGCCGTGAGGGTTAGGGTCAGACCGTGAGGGTTAGGGTTAGGCCGTGAGGGTTAGGGTCAGACCGTGAGGGTTAGGGTCAGACCGTGAGGGTTAGGGTCAGACCGTGAGGGTTAGGGTCAGGCCGTGAGGGTTAGGGTCAGGCCGTGAGGGTTAGGGTCAGGCCGAGAGGGTTAGGGTCAGGCCGTGAGGGTTAGGGTCAGACCGTGAGGGTTAGGGTCAGGCCGTGAGGGTTAGGGTCAGGCCGAGAGGGTGCTCTGCTCACCCAGTGAGACCAGGTCTCTGGTGGTGAAGGACAGGTCCAGGGAGTTGGGTCTCTCCGGCCGCCGGCCTCCTTTAGGCTCCCTGAGCAGGGCTTCACCTCTCATGGGGACAGGGTTGGTCTCAGGTCCAGACAAGGAACCAGACACAGAGCTCTCCCCCAGGGAGCAGGGGGTCTCTCCACTGGTACTTCCTCCTGCTCCCTCCTCCTCTTCCTCTCCTCCCCCATCACTCTCCCCCTCTCCCTCCCCCAGCACCAGTCCATTGTTGTTGTTGTTGTTGTTGTTGGGCCGTGCGTTAGAGGAGTGGACATCTGGTTGTCCCGTCTCTCTGCTCAGCAGGGGTTGGTGTTCGTCTGGGCTGGCAGTGATCAGCCCCAGCTGTCCGTCCTCAGAGCTCTGAGTTAGAGCGAGCCCCGCCGCGCCGCTGGCGCCCCCTGCTGGCGAGGACCCGGCCGCGTGCCCGTTCACGGAGAGGTCCCGTAGGACCAGCAGGTTGTTGGTAGCGCTGACCCGGTGGGGCTCGGAGACGGCGTTGGTCTTAGCTCCGCCCTCTACCTGTCGTAGGTTGGACTTGCCGTGGCGACCGAATTTAAACCTCAGAGAGGATGAGTCTTTCTTCGGCGGCTTGGTGCGGAGCAGCAGGCTGGAGGGTCGTTTGGGGAGGTTCTGCTGCTTGGGGAGAGGGAACGCGACGGGGGGAGACGCCTCGGCAGCCATCTTGATGAAGGGGAGGAGCAGGGAGGAGGAGGCGGGGCTCAGCAGGTCCGGACAACAGAACTGTTTCTGGCTGTGTTCCATCAGGTTCTCATCAGAACTCTCCTTCAGGTTCTTATCCACCTCCCTGGGGTCCAGCTTGGTGGTCTCCAGATCCTCCTGGGTCAGGGTCAGGTGGAGGTTGGGGTCATGACCCTGGCTGGACTCTGAGATGAAGGTCATGGTGGTGAGGGCAGAGGAGGTTCCAGCGGAGGGGCTGCTGGGTAGACGGGCGTGAGCCGCCTGCTGCCGCTCGTAGTTTATCGAGTTCCTGTTCTTCTCTCCCGCCACGCCTCCATCTCTCGTCCGGCCAATCAAAGCGGAGGAGGCGTCGCTCTGTGTGTTCTTAGCCGTGCCTGCCTGCTCCTCGATGTAGGACGAGGCGGGGTCAGGGCCGGACTTTGGCCCCATGCGGTTTCTGTTGGGGCCACAGACGCGTTAAAAACACAACATGTACTTACTACCAAGGAGGACTACAAGGTGGGTGTCGTTGTGGAGTGAGGTGCAGCTGGTATTAGTAGGTATGAGTGTAAGGTTAGGGGGTGTGTGTGTTTGTGTGTGTGTGTGTGTGTGTGTGTGTGTGTGTGTGTGTGGGTGTCGTTGTGCAGTGAGGTGCAGCTGGTATTAGTAGGTATGAGTGTAAGGTTAGGGTGTGTGTGTGTGTGTGTGTGTGTGTGAGGGAGTAAACAACAGGTGGAGACTAACCTATCATTATACAGTGAGGTCCAGCTGCTACCAGTAGGGCTGAGTGGAGGGTGTATAGTCTATACCTATCATTATACAGTGAGGTCCAGCTGCTACCAGTAGGGCTGAGTGGAGGGTGTATAGTCTATACCTATCATTATACAGTGAGGTCCAGCTGCTACCAGTAGGGCTGAGTGGAGGGTGTATAGTCTATACCTATCATTATACAGTGAGGTCCAGCTGCTACCAGTGGGGCTGAGTGGAGGGTGTATAGTCTATACCTATCATTATACAGTGAGGTCCAGCTGCTACCAGTGGGGCTGAGTGGAGGGTGTATAGTCTATACCTATCATTATACAGTGAGGTCCAGCTGCTACCAGTAGGGCTGAGTGGAGGGTGTATAGTCTATACCTATCATTATACAGTGAGGTCCAGCTGCTACCAGTAGGGCTGAGTGGAGGGTGTATAGTCTATACCTATCATTATACAGTGAGGTCCAGCTGCTACCAGTGGGGCTGAGTGGAGGGTGTATAGTCTATACCTATCATTATACAGTGAGGTCCAGCTGCTACCAGTAGGGCTGAGTGGAGGGTGTATAGTCTATACCTATCATTATACAGTGAGGTCCAGCTGCTACCAGTGGGGCTGAGTGGAGGGTGTATAGTCTATACCTATCATTATACAGTGAGGTACAGCTGCTACCAGTAGGGTTGACCGTGGGGCTGACGGACTTGGTCTGGTCCCAGATCAGCAGGAGTTCAGCCATTCGCTCCTCTGCACACTGAGCCGTCAGCCTGGCCTCAGCATCCTGGTCCCAACAGTCCTCCATGGTCTCCTTCAGGGAACGAACTGCCTGGGAGGTTACAGAGGTTAATATACACAACACCACAATACACCACACCACACCACAATACACCACACCACAATACACCACAATACACCACACCACAATACACCACACCACAATACACCATACCACAATACACCACAATACACCACACCACATTACACCACACCACAATACACCACACCACACTACACTACACCACACCACAATACACCATACCACAATACACCACACCACACCACAATACACCACACCACAATACACCACACCACACCACAATACACCACACCACAATACACCACACCATAATACACCACACCACAATACACCATACCACAATACACCACACCACACCACAATACACCTCACTACACTACACTACACCACACCACAATACACCACACCACACTACACCACACCATAATACACCACACCACACCACAATACACCACACCACACCTCACCACACCACACCACAATACACACCACAATACACCACACCACACCACAATACACACCACAATACACCACACCACAATACACCACAATACACCACACCACAATACACCACAATACACACCACACCACACCACAATACACACCACACCACAATACACACCACACCACAATACACACCACACCACACCACAATACACCACAACACACACCACAATACACCACACCACACCACAATACACACCACAACACACCACAATACACACCACACCACACACACCATACCACAATACACCACAATACACACCACAACACACACCACAATACACCACACCACAACACACACCACACACACCACAACACACACCATACCACAATACACCACACCACAATACACACCACAATACACCACACCACAATACACCACAATACACCACACCACAATACACCACAATACACACCACACCACAATACACACCACACCACAATACACACCACACCACAATACACCACAATACACACCACAATACACCACACCACAATACACACCACAACACACCACAATACACACCACACCACACACACCATACCACAATACACCACAATACACACCACAACACACACCACACCACAACACACACCACACACACCACACCACAACACACACCACACCACACACACACCACACCACACCACAATACACCACACCACACCACAGGTCTCACCAGGCTGTTCTCCTTCCAGGCCTCGGGGAACTTGGGTCTCTGCTTCTCTCTGGACACCAGGACCTGCATGTCCTCAAAGGAAGGATGGTTCCCTGCCTCGGCCTGGAACGCTACCTGGAAGTCTGGAACTGATTCTCCTGGAGAGGAACGAGGAACCGAAGCAGAGCGAACGTTAAGGTGGACGTTCAATACTGTGATTTGACAACGAGGAACCCAAGCAGAGAGAACATTAAGTTAGATTCCAGGCTGTATCACAGCGGTGTAAGATCGGTCTGTCACTACAGACCCTGGTTAGATTTCAGGCTGTATCACAGCGGTCTAAGATCGGTCCGTCACTACAGACCCTGGTTAGATTCCAGGCTGTATCACAGCGGTCTAAGATCGGTCTGTCACTACAGACCCTGGTTAGATTCCAGGCTGTATCACAGCGGTCTAAGATCGGTCTGTCACTACAGACCCTGGTTAGATTCCAGGCTGTATCACAGCGGTCTAAGGCACTGCATCTCAGTGCTAGAGGCATCACTACAGACCCTGGTTAGATTCCAGGCTGTATCACATCCGGACGTGACTTGGACTCCCATAGGGCGGCGCCCAGCGTCGTCCGGGTTTGGCCGGGGGAGGCCGTCATTGTAAATAAGAATTTGTTCTTAACTGACTTGACCAGTTAAATAAAGGTTCAATTAAAAAAAAAATCCAGGGAAGAGGTCAGTTCAACCTCATCTCCCAGTAGATGAGGCCCAGGGTTATTACCTGGGTTATTACCTGGGTTATTACCTGGGTTATTACCTGGGAAGAGGTCAGTACACCTCATGAAGGTCTCCCAGGATTAGAGATCAGGGTTATTACCTGGGTTATTACCTGGGTTATTACCTGGGTTATTACCTGGGAACAGGTCAGTACACCTCATGAAGGTCTCCCAGTAGATGAGGCCCAGGGAGTACATGTCCACCTGCTTCAGAGCCGACTCACAGTCCCTCAGGTTCACCGCCCCTTCCAGAACCTCTGGGGCCATGTATCGGACCGTACCCACCTGGAGAGAGACAGAACCAGGGTTATAATACTACACTAACCCTCCAGAACCATGTAGTGGACTGGACCCACCTGGAGAGAGACAGAACCAGGGTTATAACACTACACTAACCCTCCAGAACCTCTGGGGCCATGTATCGGACCGTACCCACCTGGAGAGAGACAGAACCAGGGTTACAATACTACACTAACCCTCCAGAACCTCTGGGACCATGTAGTGGACTGGACCCACCTGGAGAGAGACAGAACCAGGGTTATAATACTACACTAACCCTCCAGAACCATGTAGTGGACTGGACCCACCTGGAGAGAGACAGAACCAGTGTTATAATACTACACTAACCCTCCAGAACCATGTAGTGGACCGTACCCACCTGGAGAGAGACAGAACCAGGGTTACAATACTACACTAACCCTCCAGAACCTCTGGGACCATGTAGTGGACTGGACCCACCTGGAGAGAGACAGAACCAGGGTTATAATACTACACTAACCCTCCAGAACCATGTAGTGGGCTGTACCCACCTGGAGAGAGACAGAACCAGGGTTATAATACTACACTAACCCTCCAGAACCATGTAGTGGACTGGACCCACCTGGAGAGAGACAGAACCAGTGTTATAATACTACACTAACCCTCCAGAACCATGTAGTGGACTGGACCTACCTGGAGAGAGACAGAACCAGGGTTATAATACTACACTAACCCTCCAGAACCATGTAGTGGACTGGACCCACCTGGAGAGAGACAGAACCAGGGTTATAATACTACACTAACCCTCCAGAACCATGTAGTGGACTGGACCCACCTGGAGAGAGACAGAACCAGGGTTATAATACTACACTAACCCTCCAGAACCTCTGGGACCATGTAGTGGACTGGACCCACCTGGAGAGAGACAGAACCAGTGTTATAACACTGCACTAACCCTCCAGAACCATGTAGTGGACTGGACCCACCTGGAGAGAGACAGAACCAGGGTTATAACACTACACTAACCCTCCAGAACCATGTAGTGGACTGTACCCACCTGGAGAGAGACAGAACCAGTGTTATAATACTACACAAACCCTCCAGAACCATGTAGTGGACTGGACCCACCTGGAGAGAGACAGAACCAGGGTTATAACACTACACTAACCCTCCAGAACCATGTAGTGGACTGGACCCACCTGGAGAGAGACAGAACCAGGGTTATAATACTACACTAACCCTCCAGAACCATGTAGTGGACTGGACCCACCTGGAGAGAGACAGAACCAGTGTTATAATACTACACTAACCCTCCAGAACCTCTGGGACCATGTAGTGGACTGGACCCACCTGGAGAGAGACAGAACCAGTGTTATAATACTACACTAACCCTCCAGAACCATGTAGTGGACTGGACCCACCTGGAGAGAGACAGAACCAGGGTTATAATACTACACTAACCCTCCAGAACCATGTAGTGGACTGGACCCACCTGGAGAGAGACAGAACCAGGGTTATAATACTACACTAACCCTCCAGAACCTCTGGGACCATGTAGTGGACTGGACCCACCTGGAGAGAGACAGAACCAGGGTTATAATACTACACTAACCCTCCAGAACCATGTAGTGGACTGGACCCACCTGGAGAGAGACAGAACCAGGGTTACAATACTACACTAACCCTCCAGAACCTCTGGGCCCATGTAGTGGACTGTACCCACCTGGAGAGAGACAGAACCAGGGTTATAATACTACACTAACCCTCCAGAACCATGTAGTGGACCGTACCCACCTGGAGAGAGACAGAACCAGGGTTATAATACTACACTAACCCTCCAGAACCATGTAGTGGACTGGACCCACCTGGAGAGAGACAGAACCAGGGTTATAATACTACACTAACCCTCCAGAACCATGTAGTGGACTAGACCCACCTGGAGAGAGACAGAACCAGGGTTATAATACTACACTAACCCTCCAGAACCTCTGGGCCCATGTAGTGGACTGGACCCACCTGGAGAGAGACAGAACCAGTGTTATAATACTACACTAACCCTCCAGAACCATGTAGTGGACTGGACTCACCTGGAGAGAGACAGAACCAGTGTTATAATACTACACTAACCCTCCAGAACCATGTAGTGGACTGGACCCACCTGGAGAGAGACAGAACCAGTGTTATAATACTACACTAACCCTCCAGAACCATGTAGTGGACTGGACCCACCTGGAGAGAGACAGAACCAGGGTTATAATACTATGGTCTCACTGATGACATGGTTTCCAAAGGGTTCTATGGTCTCCCCTCACCTCACTGATGACATGGGTTCCAAAGGGTTCTATGGTCTCACCTCACTGATGACATGGGTTCAAAGGGTTCTATAGTCTCCTCACTGATGACATGGGTTCCAAAGGGTTCTATAGTCTCCCCTCACTGATGACATGAGTTCCAAAGGGTTCTATGGTCTCCCCCTCACTGATGACATGGGTTCCAAAGGGTTCTATAGTCTCCCCTCCCCTCACTGATGACATGGGTTCCAAAGGGTTCTATGGTCTCCCCTCACCTCACTGATGACATGGGTTCCAAAGGGTTCTATGGTCTTCCCTAACTGATGACGTGGGTTCCAAAGGGTTCTATAGTCTCACCTCACTGATGACATGGGTTCCAAAGGCTTCTATGGTCTCCCCTCACTGATGACATGGGTTCCAAAGGGTTCTATGGTCTCCCCTCACCTCACTGATGACATGGGTTCCAAAGGGTTCTATGGTCTCCCCTCACCTCACTGATGACATGGGTTCCAAAGGGTTCTATGGTCTCACCTAACTGATGACATGGGTTCCAAAGGGTTCTATAGTCTCACCTCACTGATGACATGGGTTCCAAAGGGTTCTATGGTCTCCCCTCCCCTCACTGATGACATGGGTTCCAAAGGGTTCTATGGTCTCCCCTCACTGATGACATGGGTTCCAAAGGGTTCTATGGTCTCCCCTCACTGATGACATGGGTTCCAAAGGGTTCTATGGTCTCCCCTCCCTGATGACATGGGTTCCAAAGGGTTCTATAGTCTCCTCACTGATGACATGGGTTCCGAAGGGTTCTATGGTCTCCCCTCACCTCACTGATGACATGGGTTCCAAAGGAATCTATGGTCTCCCCTCACTGATGACATGGGTTCCAAAGGGTTCTATAGTCTCCCCTCACTGATGACATGGGTTCAAAGGGTTCTATAGTCTCCTCACTGATGACATGGGTTCCAAAGGGTTCTATAGTCTCCCCTCACTGATGACATGGGTTCCAAAGGGTTCTATGGTCTCCCCTCACCTCACTGATGACATGGGTTCCAAAGGGTTCTATAGTCTCCGCTCACTGATGACATGGGTTCCAAAGGGTTCTATAGTCTCCGCTCACTGATGACATGGGTTCCAAAGGGTTCTATAGTCTCCTCATTGATGACATGGGTTCCAAAGGGTTCTATAGTCTCCTCACTGATGACATGGGTTCAAAGGGTTCTATGGTCTCCCCTCACTGATGACATGGGTTCCAAAGGGTTCTATAGTCTCCTCACTGATGACATGGGTTCAAAGGGTTCTATGGTCTCCCCTCACTGATGACATGGGTTCCAAAGGGTTCTATAGTCTCCCCTCACCTCACTGATGACATGGGTTCCAAAGGGTTCTATGGTCTCCCCTCACCTCACTGATGACATGGGTTCCAAAGGGTTCTATAGTCTCCCCTCACTGATGACATGGGTTCCAAATGGTTCTATGGTCTCCCCTCACCTCACTGATGACATGGGTTCGAAAGGGTTCTATAGTCTCCCCTCACTGATGACATGGGTTCCAAAGGGTTCTATGGTCTCCCCTCACCTCACTGATGACATGGGTTCCAAAGGGTTCTATAGTCTCACCTCACTGATGACATGGGTTCCAAAGGGTTCTATAGTCTCCCCTCACTGATGACATGGGTTCCAAAGGGTTCTATGGTCTCCCCTCACTGATGACATGGGTTCCAAAGGGTTCTATAGTCTCCCCTCACTGATGACATGGGTTCCAAAGGGTTCTATAGTCTCCCCTCACTGATGATATGGGTTCCAAAGGGTTCTATGGTCTCCCCTCACCTCACTGATGACATGGGTTCCAAAGGGTTCTATAGTCTCACCTCACTGATGACATGGGTTCCAAAGGGTTCTATAGTCTCCCCTCACTGATGACATGGGTTCCAAAGGGTTCTATAGTCTCACCTCACTGATGGCAGCGTTCTCCTCCTCTCCCTGCCGTACCGGCCGGTTCCCCGTCAACTTCATGGAGAGGCCAAAGTCGATGATGACACACGTTCCGTCGTTCTTCACCAGAATGTTCCGACTGTTCAGATCTCTGTGAGACACAGCTGGCTTGTAGAAGTCTGCAGGAGAAAGGGAGAGAGGAGGAGGAGGACGAGGAGGAGGAGGACGAGGAGGAGGAAGAGGAAGGGAGAGAGGAGGAGGAGGAGGAGGAGGAGAAAGGGAGAGAGGAGGAGGAGGAGGGGGGAAAGGAGGAGGAAGAGAGAGAGGAGGACGAGGAGGAGAAAGGGAGAGAGGAGGAGGACGAGGAGGAGGAGGAGGAAGGGAGAGAGGAGGAGGACGAGGAGGGGGGGAAAAGAGGAGGACGAGGAGGGGGGGAAAGAGGAGGAAGGGAGAGAGGAGAGAGGAGGAGGACGAGGAGGAGGAGGAGAAAGGGAGAGAGGAGGAGGACGAGGAGAGGGGAAAGGAGGAGGAAGGGAGAGAGGAGGAGGACAAGGAGGAGGAAGGGAGAGAGGAGGAGGAGGAGGGGGGAAAGGAGGAGGAAGGGAGAAAGAGAAGAGAGGATGATGAGGGAGAAGAGAGGAGGGGGAGGAAGAGAGGAGTGGGAGGAGGGAGAAAGAGGGAGAAAGGAGTTACCAGATAATATTTATAACCGGGGTCGTTCTAATAGATGAGGAGAACTGATCCTCTACCAGTTATTACTGACAACCAGGGCCCAGGCAGACCTCTATTGGCTTGGTGCAGTATCACAGTATCCACCAGAGGGCAGTGAGAGTCCTGGACAACAGAGATAATATTTAGAACTAGGACCAGGGTGTGGAGGTCAGGGTGTGGAGGTCAGGAGGTCAGGGTGTGGAGGTCAGGAGGTCAGCGTGTGGAGGTCAGGGTGTGGAGGTCAGGAGGTCAGCGTGTGGAGGTCAGGGTGTGGAGGACAGGAGGTCAGGGTGTGGAGGTCAGGGTGTGGAGGTCAGGAGGTCAGCGTGTGGAGGTCAGGGTGTGGAGGTCAGGGTGTGGAGGTCAGGAGGTCAGCGTGTGGAGGTCAGGGTGTGGAGGTCAGGAGGTCAGCGTGTGGAGGTCAGGGTGTGGAGGACAGGAGGTCAGGGTGTGGAGGTCAGGGTGTGGAGGTCAGGGTGTGGAGGTCAGGGTGCGGAGGTCAGGGTGTGGAGGACAGGGTGTGGAGGTCAGGGTGTGGAGGTCAGGGTGTGGAGGTCAGGGTGTGGAGGACAGGGTGTGGAGGTCAGGAGGTCAGGGTGTGGAGGTCAGGGTGTGGAGATCAGGGTGTGGAGGACAGGAGGTCAGGGTGTGGAGGTCAGGGTGTGGAGGACAGGGTGTGGAGGTCAGGAGGTCAGGGTGTGGAGGACAGGGTGTGGAGATCAGGGTGTGGAGGTCAGGAGGTCAGGGTGTGGAGGTCAGGGTGTGGAGGACAGGGTGTGGAGGTCAGGGTGTGGAGGTCAGGGTGTGGAGGTCAGGGTGTGGAGGTCAGGGTGTGGAGGTCAGGAGGTCAGGGTGTGGAGGTCAGGGTGTGGAGGTCAGGAGGTCAGGGTGTGGAGGTCAGGAGGTCAGGGTGTGGAGGTCAGGGTGTGGAGGTCAGGAGGTCAGGGTGTGGAGGTCAGGGTGTCAGGGTGTGGAGGTCAGGGTGTGGAGGTCAGGGTGTGGAGGTCAGGAGGTCAGGGTGTGGAGGACAGGTGTATGTCTCACCTCCTTTAAGCAGCTCAGTATGCAGGTAGGCCAGGCCTCTGGTGATGGAATGGGCCAGACGACAGCTACTCATCCAGTCTCCTGTCTGTAGCCCCAGGTAGCGATACAACGAGCCCTGAGAAAGAGAGATACTGTATTAATACACCATAATACACCAGGACACAGAGAAAGAGAGATACTGTATTAATACACCATAATACACCAGGACACAGAGAGAGAGAGATACTGTATTAATACATCATAATACACCAGGACACAGAGAGAGAGATATATACTGTATTAATACACCATAATACACCAGGACACAGAGAGAGAGAGATACTGTACTAATACACCATAATACACCAGGACACAGAGAGAGATACTGTATTAATACATCATAATACACCAGGACACAGAGAGAGAGAGATACTGTATTAATACACCATAATACACCAGGACACAGAGAGAGAGAGATACTGTATTAATACACCATAATACACCAGGACACAGAGAGAGAGAGATACTGTATTAATACATCATAATACACCAGGACACAGAGAGAGAGAGATACTGTATTAATACACCATAATACACCAGGACACAGAGAGAGATACTGTATTAATACATCATAATACACCAGGACACAGAGAGAGAGAGATACTGTATTAATACACCATAATACACCAGGACACAGAGAGCGAGAGATACTGTATTAATACACCATAATACACCAGGACACAGAGAGAGATACTGTATTAATACACCATAATACACCAGAACACAGAGAGAGATACTGTATTAATACATCATAATACACCAGGACACAGAGAGAGAGAGATACTGTATTAATACATCATAATACACCAGGACACAGAGAGAGAGAGATACTGTATTAATACACCATAATACACCAGGACACAGAGAGAGAGAGATACTGTATTAATACATCATAATACACCAGGATACAGAGAGAGATACTGTATTAATACACCATAATACACCAGGACACAGAGAGAGAGAGATACTGTATTAATACATCATAATACACCAGGACACAGAGAGAGATACTGTATTAATACGTCATAATACACCAGGATACAGAGAGAGATACTGTATTAATACACCATAATACACCAGGACACAGAGAGAGAGAGATACTGTATTAATACACCATAATACACCAGGACACAGAGAGAGAGAGAGAGATACTGTATTAATACACCATAATACACCAGGACACAGAGAGAGATACTGTAATAATACACCATAATACACCAGGACACAGAGAGAAAGATACTGTATTAATACATCATAATACACCAGGACACAGAGAGAGAGAAATACTGTATTAATACATCATAATACACCAGGACACAGAGAGAGATACTGTATTAATACATCATAATACACCAGGACACAGAGAGAGAGAGAGATACTGTATTAATACATCATAATACACCAGGACACAGAGAGAGAGAGAGAGAGAGATACTGTATTAATACATCATAATACACATAATACATATTCCACTCAGCCCCCAGCCATCTGGAACCAGCAGAACCCAGTAGAAGGTACTCCACTCGGCCCCCAGCCGTCTGGAACCAGCAGAACCCAGTAGAAGGTACTCCACCCAGCCCCCAGCCGTCTGGAACCAGCAGAACCCAGTAGAAGGTACTCCACTCAGCCCCCAGCCGTCTGGAACCAGCAGAACCCAGTAGAAGGTACTCCACCCAGCCCCCAGCCATCTGGAACCAGCAGAACCCAGTAGAAGGTACTCCACTCGGCCCCCAGCCGTCTGGAACCAGCAGAACCCAGTAGAAGGTACTCCACTCGGCCCCCAGCCGTCTGGAACCAGCAGAACCCAGTAGAAGGTACTCCACCCAGCCCCCAGCCGTCTGGAACCAGCAGAACCCAGTAGAAGGTACTCCACCCAGCCCCCAGCCGTCTGGAACCAGCAGAACCCAGTAGAAGGTACTCCACCCAGCCCCCAGCCGTCTGGAACCAGCAGAACCCAGTAGAAGGTACTCCACTCAGCCCCCAGCCGTCTGGTACCAGCAGAACCCAGTAGAAGGTACTCCACTCGGCCCCCAGCCATCTGGAACCAGCAGAACCCAGTAGAAGGTACTCCACTCGGCCCCCAGCCATCTGGAACCAGCAGAACCCAGTAGAAGGTACTCCACTCGGCCCCCAGCCGTCTGGAACCAGCAGAACCCAGTAGAAGGTACTCCACCCAGCCCCCAGCCGTCTGGAACCAGCAGAAGGTACTCCACTCAGCCCCCAGCCGTCTGGAACCAGCAGAACCCAGTAGAAGGTATTCCACTCGGCCCCCAGCCGTCTGGAACCAGCAGAACCCAGTAGAAGGTACTCCACTCGCACCCCAGCCATCTGGAACCAGCAGAACCCAGTAGAAGGTACTCCACCCAGCCCCCAGCCATCTGGAACCAGCAGAAGGTACTCCACTCAGCCCCCAGCCATCTGGAACCAGCAGAACCCAGTAGAAGGTACTCCACTCGGCCCCCAGCCGTCTGGAACCAGCAGAACCCAGTAGAAGGTACTCCACCCAGCCCCCAGCCGTCTGGAACCAGCAGAAGGTACTCCACCCAGCCCCCAGCCGTCTGGAACCAGCAGAACCCAGTAGAAGGTACTCCACTCAGCCCCCAGCCGTCTGGAACCAGCAGAACCCAGTAGAAGGTACTCCACCCAGCCCCCAGCCGTCTGGAACCAGCAGAACCCAGTAGAAGGTACTCCACCCAGCCCCCAGCCGTCTGGAACCAGCAGAACCCAGTAGAAGGTACTCCACTCGCACCCCAGCCATCTGGAAACAGCAGAACCCATAGAAGGTACTCCACTCAGCCCCCAGCCGTCTGGAACCAGCAGAACCCAGTAGAAGGTACTCCACTCGGCCCCCAGCCGTCTGGAACCAGCAGAACCCAGTAGAAGGTACTCCACTCAGCCCCCAGCCATCTGGAACCAGCAGAACCCATAGAAGGTACTTACGTGGGGGTAGTACTCCATGACCAGAAGGTACTCCACTCGGCCCCCAGCCGTCTGGAACCAGCAGAACCTAGTAGAAGGTACTCCACCCAGCCCCCAGCCGTCTGGAACCAGCAGAACCCAGTAGAAGGTACTTACGTGGGGGTAGTACTCCATGACCAGAAGGTACTCCACTCGGCCCTCTGCCCCCAGCCGTTCGTCGGCAGCGATGAAGTGTGCAATGTTGTCGTGCTCCAGCAGGGGGAGACAATAAATGGAACACTCGTTCAGGAAGTTCTGCCGATTGGCTGAGCTGAACACCTTCACAGCCACCTGTCGCTCGTCCAACGAACCACAGAACACCGAGCCGTACCGGCCTCGACCTATCAGCTGACAGAGAGAAAGAGGGAGAAGAAAGGTTGAGAAAAGACGACTGGATCTCAATTCCATTTTGGTCCGATTCTCTGAAACCGATTCTCTCTATGCTGTAGCAGCTGGGGTAGTTGTAGATGTGTAGTAGGTAGAATAGCCGTAGCAGCTGGGGTAGTTGTAGATGTGTAGTAGGTAGAATAGCTGTAGTAGTTGTAGATGTGTAGTAGGTAGAATAGCTGTAGCAGCTGGGGTAGTTGTAGATGTGTAGTAGGTAGAATAGCTGTAGTAGTTGTAGATGTGTAGTAGGTAGAATAGCCGTAGCAGCTGTAGTAGTTGTAGATGTGTAGTAGGTAGAATAGCTGTAGTAGCTGTAGATGTGTAGTAGGTAGAATAGCTGTAGCAGCTGTAGTAGTTGTAGATGTGTAGTAGGTAGAATAGCAGTAGCAGCTGTAGTAGTTGTAGATGTGTAGTAGGTAGAATAGCTGTAGTAGCTGTAGATGTGTAGTAGGTAGAATAGCTGTAGTAGTTGTAGATGTGTAGTAGGTAGAATAGCTGTAGCAGCTGGGGTAGTTGTAGATGTGTAGTAGGTAGAATAGCTGTAGTAGTTGTAGATGTGTAGTAGGTAGAATAGCTGTAGCAGCTGTAGTAGTTGTAGATGTGTAGTAGGTAGAATAGCTGTAGATGTGTAGTAGGTAGAATAGCTGGGGTAGTTGTAGATGTGTCGTATGTAGAATAGCCGTAGCAGCTGGGGTAGTTGTAGATGTGTAGTAGGTAGAATAGCCGTAGCAGCTGGGGTAGTTGTAGATGTGTAGTAGGTAGAATAGCTGTAGCAGCTGGGGTAGTTGTAATAACTGTAGTAGGTAGAATAGCTGTAGCAGCTGGGGTAATTGTAGATGTGTAGTAGGTAGAAAAGCTGTAGCAGCTGGGGTAGTTGTAGATGTGTAGTAGGTAGAATAACTGTAACAGCTGGGGTAGTTGTAACAGCTGTAATAACTAATAAATGTGGCAGCTGTAATAACTGTAATAGCTGTAATAACTGTAGTAGCTGTAATAACTGTAGTAGCTGTTTTAACTGTAATAGTTGTACAAACTGTAGCAGCTGTAATAACTGTAATAGCTGTAATAACTGTAGCAGCTGTAATAACTGTAATAACTGTAGCAGTTGTAATAACTGTGGTCGCTGTAATAACTGTAATAGATGTAATAACTGTAGTAGCTGTGATAACTGTGGTCGCTGTAATAACTGTAATAACTGTAGTAGCTGTAATAACTGTAGCAGCTATAATAACTATTGTAGCTGTAATAACTGTAATAACTGTAGTAGCTGTAACAGCTGTAATACCTGTAATAAATGTAATAACTGTAGCAGCTGTAATAACTGTAATAACTGTAATAACTGTAGTAGTTGTAACAGCTGTAAAAACTAATAAATGTGGCAGCTGTAATAACTGTAATAGCTGTAATAACTGTAGTAGCTGTAATAACTGTAGTAGCTGTTTTAACTGTAATAGTTGTACAAACTGTAGCAGCTGTAATAACTGTACTAACTGTAGTAGCTGTAATAACTGTAGTAGCTGTAATAACTGTAGCAGCTGTAATAACTGTAGTAGCTGTAATAACTGTAGTAGCTGTAATAATTGTAGTAGCTGCAATAACTGTAATAACTGTAACAGCTGTAATAACTGTAGCAGCTGTAATAACTGTAGCAGCTGTAATAACTGTAGCAGCTGTAATAACTGTAGCAGCTGTAATAACTGTAGTAGCTGTAATAACTGTAGCAGCTGTAATAACTGTAGCAGCTGTAATAACTGTAGCAACTGTAATAACTGTAGTAGCTCTAATAACTGTAGCAGCTGTAATAACTGTAGCAGCTGTAATAACTGTAGCAGCTGTAATAACTGTAGTAGCTGTAATAATTGTAGTAGCTGTAATAACTGTAGCAGCTGTAGCAGCTGTAATAACTGTAGTAGCTGTAATAACTGTAGCAGCTGTAATAACTGTAGTGGCTGTAATAACTGTAGCAGCTGTAATAACTGTAGTAGCTGTAATAATTGTAGTAACTGTAATAACTGTAGCAGCTGTAGCAGCTGTAATAACTGTAGTAGCTGTAATAACTGTAGCAGCTGTAATAACTGTAGCAGCTGTAATAACTGTAGTGGCTGTAATAACTGTAGCAGCTGTAATAATTGTAGTAGCTGTAATAACTTTAGCAGCTGTAATAACTGTAATAACTGTAGTAGCTGTAATAACTGTAGCAGCTGTAATAACTGTAGTGGCTGTAATAACTGTAGCAGCTGTAATAACTGTAGCAGATGTAATAACTGTAATAACTGTAGTAGCTGTAATAACTGTAGTAGTTGTAATAACTGAAATAACTGTAATAGCTGTAAAACTGTAGTAGCTGTAATAACGGTAGTAGCTGTAATAACTGTAGCAGATGAAATAACTGTAATAACTGTAGTAGCTGTAATAACTGTAATAACTGTAATAGCTGTAAAAATGTAGTAGCTGTAATAACTGTAGTAGCTGTAATAACTGTAATAACTGTAATAGCTGTAATAACTGCAACAACTGTAATAACTGTAGTAGCTGTAATAACTGTAGTAGCTGTAATAACTGTAGCAGCTGTAATAACTGTAGTAGCTGTAATAACTGTAGCAGCTGTAATAACTGTAGTAGCTGTAATAACTGTAGTAGCTCTAATAACTGTAGCAGCTGTAATAACTGTAGCAGCTGTAATAACTGTAGCAGCTGTAATAACTGTAGCAGCTGTAATAACTGTAGTAGCTGTAATAATTGTAGTAGCTGTAATAACTGTAGCAGCTGTAGCAGCTGTAATAACTGTAGTAGCTGTAATAACTGTAGCAGCTGTAATAACTGTAGTGGCTGTAATAACTGTAGCAGCTGTAATAACTGTAGTAGCTGTAATAATTGTAGTAACTGTAATAACTGTAGCAGCTGTAATAACTGTAGTAGCTGTAATAACTGTAGCAGCTGTAATAACTGTAGCAGCTGTAATAACTGTAGTGGCTGTAATAACTGTAGCAGCTGTAATAATTGTAGTAGCTGTAATAACTTTAGCAGCTGTAATAACTGTAATAACTGTAGTAGCTGTAATAACTGTAGCAGCTGTAATAACTGTAGTGGCTGTAATAACTGTAGCAGCTGTAATAACTGTAGCAGATGTAATAACTGTAATAACTGTAGTAGCTGTAATAACTGTAGTAGTTGTAATAACTGAAATAACTGTAATAGCTGTAAAACTGTAGTAGCTGTAATAACGGTAGTAGCTGTAATAACTGTAGCAGATGTAATAACTGTAATAACTGTAGTAGCTGTAATAACTGTAATAACTGTAATAGCTGTAAAAATGTAGTAGCTGTAATAACTGTAGTAGCTGTAATAACTGTAATAACTGTAATAGCTGTAATAACTGCAACAACTGTAATAACTGTAGTAGCTGTAATAACTGTAGTAGCTGTAATAACTGTAGCAGCTGTAATAACTGTAGTAGCTGTAATAACTGTAGCAGCTGTAATAACTGTAGTAGCTGTAATAACTGTAGCAGCTGTAATAACTGTAGCAGCTGTAATAACTGTAGCAGCTGTAATAACTGTCGAAGCTGTAATAACTGTAATAACTGTAATAACTGTAGCAGCTGTAATAACTGTAGCAGCTGTAATAACTGTAGTAGCTGTAATAACTGTAGTAGCTGTAATAACTGTAGTAGTTGTAATAGCTGTAATAACTGTAATAACTGTAGTAGCTGTAATAACTGTAGTAGCTGTAATAACTGTAGTAGTTGTAATAACTGTAATAGCTGTAATAACTGTAATAACTGTAGCAGCTGTAATAACTGTAGCAGCTGTAATAACTTTAGTAGATGTAATAGCTGTAATAACTGTAATACCTGTAGTAGCTGTAATAACTGTAATAACTGTAATAACTGTAGTAGCTGTAATAACTGTAATAACTGTAATAACTGTAGTAGTTGTAGCCGTCTGACCTCCAGTTGTTTGAGGTTATCCAGGTCCAGAGAGCTCTCAGAACCAGCTCCCTCCATCATGTTGAGGTTATGAAGGCCCTGTTTACCACCTCCTGAGAACACACACACAGTCAGAGACACAGTCTACAGACAGACAGAGACTTAGGGCACGGGGATAAACAGAGGCTTAGTGCACGGGGATAAACAGAGGCTTAGGGCACGGGGATAAACAGAGGCTTAGTGCACGGGGATAAACAGAGGCTTAGGGCACGGGGATAAACAGAGGCTTAGTGCACGGGGATAAACAGAGGCTTAGGGCACGGGGATAAACAGAGGCTTAGTGCACGGGGATAAACAGAGGCTTAGGGCACGGTGATAAACAGAGGCTTAGGGCACGGGGATAAACAGAGGCTTAGGGCACGAGGATAAACAGAGGCTTAGGGCACGGGGATAAACAGAGGCTTAGGGCACGGGGATAAACAGAGGCTTAGGGCACGGGGATAAACAGAGGCTTAGGGCACGGGGGATAAACATAATTATTAATTATTAATAAATAATAATTATTGTCTAGTCATCGCCATGGTTACTCACTGTGCATCATGCGGTAACCGAAGAAGGCAGCGAAGATGATGACAGCCAGGACAGAGACAACAGCCAAGGAGATGACTACGGTCTCTTCACACTGCAACTGGTGGTCTACAGCGGGACATAAACAACCTGTTAGTCTCTGTCTCTAACCTAGTAGTATTCTGGTGGTCTACAGCAGGACATAAACAACCTGTTAGTCTCTGTCTCTAACCTAGTAGTATTCTGGTGGTCTACAGCAGGACATAAACAACCTGTTAGTCTCTAACCTAGTAGTATTCTGGTGGTCTACAGCAGGACATAAACAACCTGTTAGTCTCTAACCTAGTAGTATTCTGGTGGTCTACAGCGGGACATAAACAACCTGTTAGTCTCTAACCTAGTAGTATTCTGGTGGTCTACAGCAGGACATAAACAACCCTGTTAGTCTCTGTCTCTAACCTAGTAGTATTCTGGTGGTCTACAGCAGGACATAAACAACTTGTTAGTCTCTAACCTAGGTATTCTGGTGGTCTACAGCGGGACATAACAACCTGTTAGTCTCTAACCTAGTAGTATTCTGGTGGTCTACAGCAGGACATAAACAACCTGTTAGTCTCTGTCTCTAACCTAGTACTACTAGGTTAGAGACATAAACAACCTGTTAGTCTCTGTCTCTAACCTAGTAGTATTCTGGTGGTCTACAGCAGGACATAAACAACCTGTTAGTCTCTGTCTCTAACCTAGTAGTATTCTGGTGGTCTACAGCAGGACATAAACAACCTGTTAGTCTCTAACCTAGTAGTATTCTGGTGGTCTACAGCAGGACATAAACAACCTGTTAGTCTCTGTCTCTAACCTAGTAGTATTCTGGTGGTCTACAGCAGGACATAAACAACCTGTTAGTCTCTGTCTCTAACCTAGTAGTATTCTGGTGGTCTACAGCAGGATATAAACAACCTGTTAGTCTCTGTCTCTAACCTAGTAGTATTCTGGTGGTCTACAGCAGGACATAAACAACCTGTTAGTCTCTGTCGCTAACCTAGTAGTATTCTGGTGGTCTACAGCAGGACATAAACAACCTGTTAGTCTCTAACCTAGTAGTATTACTGGTGGTCTACAGCAGGGACATAAACAACCTGTTAGTCTCTGTCTCTAACCTAGTAGTATTCTGGTGTCTACAGCAGGACATAAACAACCTGTTAGTCTCTGTCTCTACACCTAGTAGTATTTGGTGGTCTACAGCAGGACATAAACAACCTGTTAGTCTTGTCTCTCTGTCTCTACTAGTAGTATTCTGGTGGTCTACAGCAGGACATAAACAACCTGTTAGTCTCTAACCTAGTAGTATTCTGGTGGTCTACAGCGGGACATAAACAACCTGTTAGTCTCTGTCTCTAACCTAGTAGTATTCTGGTGGTCTACAGCAGGACATAAACAACCTGTTAGTCTCTAACCTAGTAGTATTCTGGTGGTCTACAGCAGGACATAAACAACCTGTTAGTCTCTGTCTCTAACCTAGTAGTATTCTGGTGGTCTACAGCAGGACATAAACAACCTGTTAGTCTCTGTCTCTAACCTAGTAGTATTCTGGTGGTCTACAGCAGGACATAAACAACCTGTTAGTCTCTGTCTCTAACCTAGTAGTTCTGGTGGTCTACAGCAGGACATAAACAACCTGTAGTCTCTGTCTCTAACCTAGGTATTCTGGTGGTCTACACCAGGACATAAACAACCTGTTAGTCTCTAACCTAGTAGTATTCTGGTGGTCTACAGCGGGACATAAACAACCTGTTAGTCTCTTCTCTAACCTAGTAGTATTCTGGTGGTCTACAGCAGGACATAAACAACCTGTTAGTCTCTGTCTCTAACCTAGTAGTTCTGATGGTCTACAGCAGGACATAAACAACCTGTTAGTCTCTGTCTCTAACCTAGTAGTATTCTGGTGTCTACAGCAGGACATAAACAACCTGTTAGTCTCTAACCTAGTAGTATTCGGTGGTCTACAGCGGGACATAAACAACCTGTTAGTCTCTAACCTAGTAGTATTCTGGTGGTCTACAGCAGGACATAAAAACCTGTTAGTCTCTAACCTAGTAGTATTCTGGTGGTCTACAGCGGGACATAAACAACCTGTTGTCTCTAACCTAGTAGTATTCTGGTGGTCTACAGCAGGACATAAACAACCTGTTAGTCTCTGCTCTAACCTAGTAGTATTCTGGTGGTCTACAGGGGACATAAACAACCTGTTAGTCTCTGTCTCTAACCTAGTAGTATTCTGGTGGTCTACAGCGGGACATAAACAACCTGTTAGTCTCTGTCTTAACCTAGTAGTATTTCGGTGGTCTACAGCAGGGACAAAAACAACCTGTTAGTCTCTGTCTCTAACCTAGTAGTATTCTGGTGGTCTACAGCAGGACTAAACAACCTGTAGTCTCTGTCTCTAACCTAGTAGTATTCTGTATTATATAATATAATGTAATAATGTAATATAATGTAATATAATATAAATATATGTCTGTCGGGGTAATGAAGGAGAGTCTGGAAATAATTGATTATATAGAGACTCACAAAGTGACTGGCTGTAGTGGGACTGGGCTGTAGTGGGACTGGGCTGTAGTGGGATGGCAGGGGGGAATGGTTCGGGTCAGAGGTTAACTTACATAGCGGCTGGGCTGTAGTGGATGGGCAGGGGGGGAACGGTTAGGGTCAGAGGTTAACTTACATAGCGCTGGGCTGTAGTGGGACGGGCAGGGGGGAACGGTTAGGGTCAGAGGTAACTTAACCTAGCGGCTGGGCTGTAGTGGGACTGGGCAGGGGGGAACGGTTAGGGTCAGAGGTTAACTTACATAGCGGCTGGGCTGTAGTGGGACTGGGCTGTAGTGGGACTGGGCTGTAGTGGGACTGGGCAGGGGGGAACGGTTAGGGTCAGAGGTTAACTTACATAGCGGCTGGGCTGTAGTGGGACTGGGCAGGGGGGAACGGTTAGGGTCAGAGGTTTACTTA
The DNA here is from genome assembly GCF_901001165.1 of Salmo trutta. NCBI lineage: Eukaryota > Metazoa > Chordata > Actinopteri > Salmoniformes > Salmonidae > Salmo > Salmo trutta. Next base: position 15,336 of record NW_021822784.1, on the reverse strand, counting down.
CATAGCGGCTGGGCTGTAGTGGGACTGGGCAGGGGGGGAACGGTTAGGGTCAGAGGTTAACTTACATAGCGGCTGGGCTGTAGTGGGACTGGGCAGGGGGGAACGGTTAGGGTCAGAGGTTAACTTACATAGCGGCTGGGCTGTAGTGGGACTGGGCAGGGGGGGAACGGTTAGGGTCAGAGGTTAACTTACATAGCGGCTGGGCTGTAGTGGGACTGGGCAGGGGGAAGTCCTCTGTGAAGTTGACGTTACACATGTCAGTACTGCAGCAGCAGAAGTGATACGTCCCATTCTGGATCTGAGGAGGCAGGTTGGTTACCACGCAACGGTCGTCACGACACTCCTGCTGGTCGCCAAGGTGAGTCCAACAACCTGGAGGTGACAGGAAGGAGGGAAGATGAAGTGCTGGGGAGAAAGAGAGGCAGTATTTCTGGGCTTCAGCGGACCTTGCTGATCCAGCAGGTAGATGTCCACTACCAGTCAAAAATCTGGACACACCTACTTATTCAAGGGGTTTTCTTTATTTTTACTATTTTCTACATTGTAGACTAGTACTCAAGACATCAGAACTATGAAATAACACATAGAATCATGTAGTAACCACAAAAAGTGTTAAACAAATCAAAATATATGTTATATTTGAGATTCTTTCAAGTAGCCACCCTTTGCCTTGATGACAGCTTTGCACACTCTTGGCATTCTCTCAACCAGCTTCATGAGGTAGTCATCTGGAATGCATTTACCACTTTTTATGGTTACCACATGATTCCATATGTGTTAGTTCGTAGTTTTGATGTCTTCACTATTATTCTACAATGTAGAAAATATAGAAAATAGTAAAAATAAAGAAAACTCTTTGAATGAGTAGGTGTTCTGAAACTTTTGACTGGTAGTGTATGATAATCAGAGTAGCAGCAGCTACATAGGGGACTATATACAGGGTCAGTAGATACAGTATGTATAGGGGTCAGGGGACTATATACAGGGTCAGTAGATACAGTATGTATAGGGGTCAGGGGACTATATACAGGGTCAGTAGATACAGTATGTATAGGGACCAGGGGACTATATACAGGGTCAGTAGATACAGTATGTATAGGGGTCAGGGGACTATATACAGGGTCAGTAGATACAGTATGTATAGGGGTCAGGGGACTATATACAGGGTCAGTAGACACAGTATGTATAGGGGCCAGGGGACTAGACAGTAGATACAGTATGTATAGGGGTAAGGGGACTATATACAGGGTCAGTAGATGCAGATTTATAGGGACCAGGGGACTATATACAGGGTCAGTAGATACAGTATGTATAGGGGTAAGGGGACTATATACAGGGTCAGTAGATGCAGATTTATAGGGACCAGGGGACTATATACAGGGTCAGTAGATACAGTATGTATAGGGACCAGGGGACTATATACAGGGTCAGTAGATACAGTATGTATAGGGACCAGGGGACTATATACAGGGTCAGTAGATACAGTATGTATAGGGACCAGGGGACTAGACAGTAGATACAGTATGTATAGGGGCCAGGGGACTAGACAGTAGATACAGTATGTATAGGGACCAGGGGACTATATACAGGGTCAGTAGATACAGTATGTATAGGGGCCAGGGGACTATATACAGGGTCAGTAGATACAGTACGTATAGGGACCAGGGGACTATATACAGGGTCAGTAGATACAGTATGTATAAGGGTCAGGGGACTATATACAGGGTCAGTAGATACAGTATGTATAGGGGTCAGGGGACTATATACAGGGTCAGTAGATACAGTATGTATAGGGGTCAGGGGACTATATACAGGGTCAGTAGATGCAGATCTATAGGGACCAGGGGACTATATACAGGGTCAGTAGATACAGTATGTATAGGGACCAGGGGACTATATACAGGGTCAGTAGATACAGTATGTATAGGGACCAGGGGACTATATACAGGGTCAGTAGATACAGTATGTATAGGGACCAGGGGACTATATACAGGGTCAGTAGATACAGTATGTATAGGGGTCAGGGGACTATATACAGGGTCAGTAGATACAGTATGTATATGGGTCAGGATACTATATACAGGGTCAGTAGATACAGTATGTATAGGGACCAGGGGACTATATACAGGGTCAGTAGATACAGTATGTATAGGGACCAGGGGACTATATACAGGCTCAGTAAATACAGTATGTATAGGGGCCAGGGGACTAGACAGTAGATACAGTATGTATAGGGACCAGGGGACTATATACAGGGTCAGTAGATACAGTATGTATAGGGGCCAGGGGACTATATACAGGGTCAGTAGATACAGTATGTATATGGGTCAGGGGACTATATACAGGGTCAGTAGATACAGTATGTATAGGGGTCAGGGGACTATATACAGGGCCAGTAGATACAGTATGTATAGGGGTCAGGGGACTATATACAGGGTCAGTAGATACAGATGTATAGGGACCAGGGGACTATATACAGGGTCAGTAGATACAGTATGTATAGGGACCAGGGGACTAGACAGTAGATACAGTATGTATAGGGACCAGGGGACTAGACAGTAGATACAGTATGTATAGGGGTCAGGGGACTATATACAGGGTCAGTAGATACAGTATGTATAGGGGTCAGGGGACTATATACATGGTCAGTAGATACAGTATGTATAGGGGTCAGGGGACTATATACAGGGTCAGTAGATACAGTATGTATAGGGACCAGGGACTATATACAGGAACCAGGGGACTATATACAGGGTCAGTAGATACAGTATGTATAGGGACCAGGGGACTAGACATTTTAGGGTTAGGAGCTAGGGTTAGTTTTAGAATTAGGAGTTAGGAGCTAGGGTTAGGAGCTAGGGTTAGTTTTAGAATTAGGAGTTAGGAGCTAGGGTTAGGAGCTAGGGTTAGGAGCTAGGGTTAGGAGCTAGGGTTAGGAGCTAGGGTTAGTTTTAGAATTAGGAGTTAGGAGCTAGGGTTAGGGTCCCCCCCACAAGGTTGGCTGTACCAGACCGTGTGGTGGTGCCGTCACCTTGTTTGACCAGCCTGACGTCTCCAGGAGGACTCTTCTCCCAGAGGCCGAAGCAGTGAGATCCTTTAGAGCAGTGGATAGTGGTGTTCTCAGGAGAAACCCGTCCTTCTCCCATCGCCACGCGCTCCATCTCCCACTGCTGCTCAGTGAAGGCACATTCCCTCTCCTTCTGCTGGTCAGCTGAGAGGAGGAAGACCAGTGGTCATTCTACATTCAGCAAACAGGGATGGATCTCAAGAAACACCAGACAGTGTGCAATCAGACCGCTACAGCCTCCCCACTACAGCCTCCCCCCTACAGCCCTCCCCGCTACAGCCTCCCCGCTACAGCCTCCCCGCTACAGCCTCCCCGCTACAGCCTCCCCGCTACAGCCTCCCCACTACAGCCGCCCCCCCCTACAGCCTCTCCACTACAGCCCCCCCTACAGCCTCCCCCGCTACAGCCTCCCCACTACAGCCTCTCCACTACAGCCTCCCCCTCTACAGCCTCTCCACTACAGCCTCCCCCCTACAGCCTCCCCCCTGACCTCACCCCTACAGCCTCCACTCTACAGCCTCCACTCTACAGCCTCCCCACTACAGCCTCCCCACTACAGCCTCCCCCCCTACAGCCCCCCCCTACAGCCTCCCCACTACAGCCTCCCACTACAGCCTCCCAGTACAGCCTCCCCACTACAGCCTCCCCACTACAGCCTCCCCACTACAGCCTCCCCCTACAGCCTCCCCACTACAGCCTCCCACTACAACCTCCCCCTACAGCCTCCCCACTACAGCCTCCCCTACAGCCTCCCCACTACAGCCTCCCCCACTACAGCCTCCCCCCCCTACAGCTTCCCCCCTACAGCCTCCCCCCTACAGCCTCCCCCCCTACAGCCTCCCCCCCTACAGCCTCCCCACTACAGCCTCCCCCCTACAGCCTCCCCACTACAGCCTCCCCCCTACAGCCTCCCCACTACAGCCTCCCCTGACCTCCCCACTACAGCCTCCCCCTACAGCCTCCCCCCCTACAGCCTCCCCACTACAGCTCCCCCCTACAGCCTCCCCCCTACAGCCTCCCCCCTACAGCCTCCCCACTACAGCCTCCCCCTACAGCCTCCCCCCTACAGCCTCCCCCCTACAGCCCTACCACCAACCACCAGGTGTTGAACCTGAAAACTGAGCAGAGTTCTCATCTCCATGTAGAGAGCTGAGATAGAGGAACACAAGCAATTAACTAATTACTACATTAACCCTGGTCTACTGTCTGTCTGTCTGTCTGTCTGTCTGTCTGTCTGTCTGTCTGTCAAGCAATTAACAGACGGCCAGACTCTCCCCCCTACAGCCTCCCCCCTACAGCCCCCCTCTACAGCCTCCCCTACAGCCTCCCCACTACAGCCTCCCACTACAACCTCCCCCTACAGCCTCCCCACTACAGGCTCCCCCCTACAGCCTCCCCCCTACAGCCTCCCCACTACAGCCTCCCCCTGACCTCCCCACTACAGCCTCCCCACTACAGCCTCCCCCCTACAGCCTCCCCCCTACAGCCTCCCCCCTACAGCCTCCCCACTACAGCCTCCCCCTGACCTCCCCACTACAGCCTCCCCACTACAGCATCCCGCCTACAGCCTCCCCCCCTACAGCCTCCCCCCCTACAGCTTCCCCACTACAGCCTCCCCCCTACAGCCTCCCCCCTACAGCCTCCCCCCCTACAGCCTCCCCCCATACAGACTCCCCCCCTACAGCCGCCCCTCTACAGCCTCCCCCTACAGCCTCCCCACTACAGCCTCCCCCTACAGCCTCCCCACTACAGCCTCCCCCCTACACCCCCACTACAGCCTCCCCCTACAGCCTCCCCACTACAGCCTCCCCTGACCTCCCACTACAGCCTCCCCACTACAGCCTCCCCCTACAGCCTCCCCTACCACCAACCCACCAGGTGTTGAACCTGAAAACTGAGCACAGAGTCCTCATCTCCATGTAGAGAGCTGAGATAGAGGAACACAAGAAATTAACTACATTAACCCTGGTTACTGTCTGTCTGTCTGTCTGTCTGTCTGTCTGTCTGTCTGTCTGTCTGTCTGTCTGTCTGTCTGTCTGTCTGTCTGCTGTCTGTCTGTCAAGCAATTAACTAACGGCCAGACTCTGTGTGTGTGTGTGTGTGTCTGTGTGTGTTGTGTGTGTGTGTGTGTGTGTGTGTGTGTGTGTCTGTGGTCTACTGTATTCCAGACCCACTACTACATTAACCCTGGTCTACTGTATTCCAGACCCACCACTACATTAACCCTGGTCCTCTATTCAAGACCCACTACTACATTAACCCTGGTCTACTGGTCTACTGGTATACTGTCTACTGTATTCCAGACCCACTACTACATTAAACTGGTCTACTGTAATCCAGACCACTACTACATTAACACTGGTCTACTGTATTTCAGACGCACTACTACATTAACCCTGGTCTACTGTATTCCAGACCCACTACTAATTAACCCTGGTCTACTGTAATCCAGACCATACTACATTAACCTGGTCTACTGTATTCCAGACCCATACTACATTAACCCTGGTCTACTGGTATACTGGTCTACTGTATTCCAGACCCACTACTACATTAACCTGGTCTACTGTATTCCAGACCCACTACTACTTAACCCTGGTCTACTGTAATCCAGACCCACTACACATTAACCCTGGTCTACTGTATTCCAGACCCACTACTACATTAACCCTGGTCTACTGTATTCCAGACGCACTACTACATTAACCCTAGTCTACTGTAATCCAGACCCACTACTACATTAACCCTGGTCTACTGTATTCCAGATCCACTACTACATTAACCCTGGTCTACTGTATCCAGACCCACTACTACATTAACCCTGGTCTACTGTAATCCAGACCCACTACTACATTAACCCTGGTCTACTGTATTCCAGACCCACTACTACATTAACCCTGGTCTACTGTATTCCAGACGCACTACTACATTAACCCTAGTCTACTGTAATCCAGACCCACTACTACATTAACCTGGTCTACTGTATCCAGATCCACTACTACATTAACCCTGGTTACTGTATTCCAGATCCACTACTACATTAACCCTGGTCTACTGTAATCCAGACCCACTACTACATCAACCCTGGTCTACTGTATTCCAGACCCACTACATCAAACCCTGGTCTACTGTATTCCAGACCCACTACTACATTAACCCGGGTCTACTGTATTCCAGACCACCACTACATTAACCCTGGTCTACTGTATTCCAGACCCACTACTACATTAACCCTGGTCTACTGTATTCCAGACCCACTACTACATCAACCCTGGTCTACTGGTCTACTGTAATCCAGACCCACTACTACATCAACCCTGGTCTACTGGTCTACTGTATTCCAGACCCACTACTACATTAACCCTGGTCTACTGGATTCCAGACCCACTACTACATTAACCCTGGTCTACTGGTCTACTGGTCTACTGTAATCCAGACCCACTACTACATTAACCCTGGTCTACTGTATTCCAGACCCACTACTACATTAACCCTGGTCTACTGGTCTACTGTATTCCAGACCCACTACTACATTAACCCTGGTCTACTGGATTCCAGACCCACTACTACATTAACCCTGGTCTACTGGTCTACTGTAATCCAGACCACTACTACATTAACCCTGGTCTACTGTATTCCAGACCCACTACTACATCAACCCTAGTCTACTGTATTCCAGACCCACCACTACATTAACCCTGGTCTACTGTATTCCAGACCCACTACTACATTAACCCTGGTCTACTGTATTCCAGACCCACTACTACATTAACCTGGTCTACTGTATTCCAGACCCACTATACATTAACCCTGGTCTACGGTATTCCAGACCCACTACTACATTAACCCTGGTCTACTGTAATCCAGACCCACTACTACAACCCTGGTCTACTGTATTCCAGACCCACTACTACATTAACCCTGGTCTACTGGTCTACTGTAATCCAGACCCCACTACTACATTAACCCTGGTCTACTGTATTCCAGACCACTACACTTAACCCTGGTCTACTGTAATCCAGACCCACTACTACATTAACCCTGGTCTACTGTATTCCAGACCCACCACTACATTAACCCTGGTCTACTGTATTCCAGACCCACTACTACATTAACCCTGGTCTACTGTATTCCAGACCCACTACTACATTAACCCTGGTCTACTGGTCTACTGTAATCCAGACCCACTACTACATTAACCCTGGTCTACTGTATTCCAGACCCACCACTACATTAACCCTGGTCTATTGTATTCCAGACCCACTACATTAACCCTGGTCTACTGTAATCCAGACCCACTACTACATTAACCCTGGTCTACTGTATTTCAGACCCACTACCACATTAACCCTGGTTTACTGTATTCCAGACCCACTACTACATTAAGGCTAGGTCTACTGTATTCCAGACCCACTACTAAATTAACCTGGTCTACTGTATTCCAGACCACAACTACATTAACCCTGGTTACTGTATTCCAGACCCACTGCTACATTAACCCTGGTCTACTGGTCTACTGTATTCCAGACCCACTACTACATTAACCCTGGTCTACTGTATTCCAGACCCACTACTACATTAACCTGGTTCTACTGGTCTACTGTATTCCAGACCCACTACTACATTAACCCTGGTCTACTGGTTCCAGACCCACTACTACATTAACCCTGGTCTACTGGTCTACTGTAATCCAGACCCACTACTACATTAACCCTGGTCTACTGTATTCCAGACCCACTACTACATCAACCCTGGTCTACTGTATTCCAGACCCACCACTACATTAACCCTGGTCTACTGTATTCCAGACCCATACTACATTAACCCTGGTCTACTGGTCTACTGTATTCCAGACCCAACTACATTAACCCTGGTCTACTCTATTCCAGACCCACTACAATTAACCCTGGTCTACTGTATTCCAGCACTACTACATTAACCTGGTTACTGTATCCAGACCCACCACTACATTAACCCTGGTCTACTGTATTCCAGACCCACTACTACATTAACCCTGGTCTACTGTATTCCAGACCCACCACTACATTAACCCTGGTCTACTGTATTCCAGACCCACTACTACATTAACCCTGGTCTACTGTTTCCAAACCCACTACTACATTAACCCTGGTCTACTGGTCTACTATAATCCAGACCCCTACTACATTAACCTGGTCTACTGTATTCCAGACCCACCAATACATTAACCTGGTCTACTGTATTCCAGACCCACTACATTAACCCTGGTCTACTGTAATCCAGACCACTACCACATAACCCTGGTTTACTGTATTCCAGACCCACTACTACATTAAGGTCTACTGGTCTACTGTATCCAGACCCACTACTACATTAACCCTGGTCTACTGTATTCCAGACCCACAACTACATTAACCCTGGTCTACTGTATTCCAGACCACCACTACATTAACCCTGGTCTACTGTATTCCAGACCCACTGCTACATTAACCCTGGTTACTGGTCTACTGTATTCCAGACCCACTACTACATACCCTGGTCTACTGTATTCCAGACCCACTACTACATTAACCCTGGTCTACTGTATTCCAGACCACTACTACATTAACCCTGGTCTACTGTATTCCAGACCCACTACTACATTAACCCTGGTCACTGTATTCCAGACCCACTACTACATCAACCCTGGTCTACTGTATTCCAGACCCACCACTACCATTAACCCTGGTCTACTGTATTCCGACCACTACTACATTAACCCTGGTCTACTGGTCTACTGTATTCCAGACCCCTACTACATTAACCTGGTCTACTGTATTCCAGACCCACTACTACATTAACCCTGGTCTACTGTATTCCAGACCCACTACTACATTAACCCTGGTCTACTGTATTCCAGACCCACTACTACATTAACCTGGTCTACTGTATTCCAGACCCACCACTACATTAACCCTGGTCTATGTATTCCAGACCCACTACTACATTAACCCTGGTCTACTGTATTCCAGACCCACCACTACATTAACCCTGGTCTACGTATTCCAGACCCACTACTACATTAACCCTGGTCTACTGTATTCCAAACCCACTACTACATTAACCCTGGTCTACTGGTCTACTATAATCCAGACCCACTACTACATTAACCCTGGTCTACTGTATTCCAGACCCACCACTACATTAACCCTGGTCTACTGTATTCCAGACCCACTACATTAACCCTGGTCTACTGTAATCCAGACCCACTACCACATTAACCCTGGTTTACTGTATTCCAGACCCACTACTACATTAAGGTCTACTGGTCTACTGTATTCCAGACCCACTACTACATTAACCCTGGTCTACTGTATTCCAGACCCACAACTACATTAACCTGGTCTACTGTATTCCAGACCCACCACTACATTAACCCTGGTCTACTGTATTCCAGACCCACTGCTACTTAACCCTGGTTACTGGTCTACTGTATTCCAGACCCACTACTACATTAACCCTGGTCTACTGTATTCCAGACCACTACTACATTAACCCTGGTCTACTGTATTCCAGACCCACTACTACATTAACCCTGGTCTACTGTATTCCAGACCCACTACTACATTAACCCTGGTCTACTGTATTCCAGACCCACTACTACATTAACCCTGGTCTACTGTATTCCAGACCCACCACTACATTAACCCTGGTCTACTGTATTCCAGACCCACTACTACATTAACCCTGGTCTACTGGTCTACTGTATTCCAGCCCCTACTACATTAACCCTGGTCTACTGTATTCCAGACCCACTACTACATTAACCTGGTCTACTGTATTCCAGACCCACTACTACATTAACCCTGGTCTACTGTAATCCAGACCCACTACTACATTAACCTGGTCTACTGGATTCCAGACCCACTGCTACATTAACCCTGGTCTACTGGTCTACTGTAATCCAGACCCACTACTACATTAACCCTGGTCTACTGTATTCCAGACCCACATTAACCTGGTCTACTGTTAATCCAGACCACTACTACATTAACCCTGGTCTACTGTATTCCAGACCACACTACATTAACCCTGGTCTACTGTATTCAGACCCACTACTACATTAACCCTGGTCTACTGTATTCCAGACCCACTACTACATTAACCTGGTCTACTGGTCTACTGTAATCCAGACCCACTACTACATTAACCCTGGTCTACTGTATTCCAGACCCACCACTACATTAACCCTGGTCTACTGTATTCCAGACCCACCACTACATTAACCCTGGTCTACTGTATTCCAGACCCACTGCTCACATTAACCTGGTCTATGGTCTACTGTATTCCAGACCCACTACTACATTAACCCTGGTCTACTGTATTCCAGACCCAACTACTACATTAACCCTGGTCTACTGTATTCCAGACCCACTACTACATTAACCCTGGTCTACTGTATTCCGACCCACTATACATTAACCTGGTCTACTGGTCTATGGTATACTGGTCTACTGTATCCAGACCACTACTACATTAACCCTGGTCTACTGTATCCAGACCCACCACTACATTAACCCAGGGTTAGAGACAGGGTCAGGGTTAGAGGACAGGGTCAGGGTTAGAAACAGGGTAGAGACAGGGTTAGGGTTAGAGACAGGGTTAGAGACAGGGTCAGGGTCAGAGACAAAAGAGACAGGGTCAGGGTTAGAGACAGGGTTAGGGTTAGAGACAGGGCCAGGGTTAGAGACAGGGTTAGAGACAGGGTTAGAGACAGGGTCAGGGTCAGAGACAAAAGAGACAGGGTCAGGGTTAGAGACAGGGTTAGGGTTAGGAGACAGGGCCAGGGTTAGAGACAGGGTTAGAGACAGGGTTAGAGACAGGGTCAGGGTTAGAGACAGGGTCAGGGTTAGAGACGGGTTAGAGACAGGGTCAGGGTTAGAGACAGGGTTAGAAACAGGGTTAGAGACAGGGTTAGGGTTAGAGACAGGGTTAGAGACACGGGTCCAGGGTTAGAGACAGGGTCAGGTTTAGAGACAGGGTTAGGGTTAGAGACAGGGTTAAGAGACAGGGTTAGAGACAGGGTTAGAGACAGGGTTAGGGTTAGAGACAGGGTTAGGGTTAGAGACAGGGTTAGAGACAGGGTCAGGGTTAGAGACAGGGTTAGAGACAGGGTTAGGGTTAGAGACAGGGTTAGAGACAGGGTCAGGGTTAGAGACAGGGTTAGAGACAGGGTCAGGGTTAGAAACAGGGTTAGAGACAGGGTTAGAGACAGGGTTAGGGTTAGAGACAGGGTTAGAGACAGGGCCAGGGTTAGAGACAGGGTTAGGGTTAGAGACAGGGTTAGAGACAGGGTCAGGGTCAGAGACAAAAGAGACAGGGTCAGGGTTAGAGACAGGGTTAGGGTTAGAGACAGGGCCAGGGTTAGAGACAGGGTTAGAGACGGGTTAGGACAGGGTCAGGGTTAGGACAGGGTTAGGGTTAGAGACAGGGTTAGAGACAGGGTCAGGGTTAGAAACAGGGTTAGAGACAGGGTTAGCGACAGGGTTAGGGTTAGAGACAGGGGTTAGAGACAGGGTCGGGTTAGAGACAGGGTTAGAGACAGGGTCAGGGTTAGAAACAGGGTTAGAGACAGGGTTAGAGACAGGGTTAGGGTTAGAGACAGGGTTAGAGACAGGGCCAGGGTTAGAGGACAGGGTTAGGGTTAGAGACAGGGTTAGAGGACAGGGTCAGGGTCAGAGACAAAAGAGACAGGGTCAGGGTTAGAGACAGGGTTAGGGTTAGAGACAGGGCCAGGGTTAGAGACAGGGTTAGAGACAGGGTTAGAGACAGGGTCAGGGTCAGAGACAAAAGAGACAGGGTCAGGGTTAGAGACAGGGTTAGGGTAGAGACAGGGTCAGGGTTAGAGACAGGGTTAGAGACAGGGTTAGAGACAGGGTCAGGGTTAGGACAGGGTCAGGGTTAGAGACAGGGTTAGAGACAGGGTCAGGGTTAGAGACAGGGTTAGAAACAGGGTTAGAGACAGGGTTAGGGTTAGAGACAGGGTTAGAGACAGGGTCAGGGTTAGAGACGGGTCAGGTTAGAGACAGGGTTAGGGTTAGAGACGGGTTAGAGACAGGGTTAGAGACAGGGTTAGAGACAGGGTTAGAGACAGGGTTAGGGTTAGAGACAGGGTTAGACAGGGTCAGGGTTAGAAACGGTTAGAGACAGGGTTAGAGACAGGGTTAGGGTTAGAGACAGGGTTAGAGACAGGGTCAGGGTTAGAGACAGGGTAGAGACAGGGTTGGAGACAGGGTCAGGGTTAGAGACAGGGTCAGGGTTAGAGGACAGGGTTAGAGACAGGGTCAGGGTTAGAGACAGGGTCAGGGTTAGGGACAGGGTCTGGGTCAGGGTTAGAGACAGGGTCAGGGTTAGAGACAGGGTTAGAGACAGAGGGGTCAGGGTTAGAGACAGGGTCTGGGTTAGAGACAGAGGGGACAGGGTTAGAGACAGAGGGGACAGGGTTAGAGACAGAGGGGACAGGGTTAGAGACAGAGGGGACAGGGTTAGAGACAGAGGGGACAGGGTTAGAGACAGGGTCAGAGGACAGGGTCAGGGTTAGAGACAGGGTCTGGGTTAGAGACAGGGTTAGAGACAGGGTTAGGGTTAGAGACAGGGTTAGAGACAGGGTTAGGGTTAGAGACAGGGTCAGACACAGGGTCAGAGACAGGGTCAGGGTTAGAGACAGAGTCAGAGACAGGGTCAGGGTTAGAGACAGGGTTAGAGACAGGGTTAGAGACAGGGTCAGAGACAGGGTTAGAGACAGGGTTAGAGACAGGGACAGGGTTAGAGACAGAGGGGACAGGGTTAGAGACAGGACAGGGTTAGAGACAGAGGGGACAGGGTTAGAGACAGGGTTAGAGACAGGGCCAGGGTTAGAGACAGGGTTAGAGACAGGGCCAGGGTTAGAGACAGGGTTAGAGACAGGGTTAGGGTTAGAGGACAGGGTTAGAGACAGGGTTAGAGACAGAGGGGACAGGGTTAGAGACAGAGGGGACAGGGTTAGAGACAGAGGGGACAGGGTTAGAGACAGAGGGGATGGGTTAGAGACAGAGGGGACAGGGTTAGAGACAGAGGGGACAGGGTTAGAGACAGGGTTAGGAGGGTCAGGGTTAGAGACAGGGTTAGAGGACAGGGTTAGAGACAGGGTCAGGGTTAGAGACAGGGTCTGAGTGAGGGGAGGTCCCTCTATGGGTCAGGATGTTCATTGGACCAGAGCAGCGGTGTGTTTACCCATGGCCCAGTTATTGCTAATCTCTCCCCGTCCCCCTCCTCCCCCATCGCTACCCCCCCCCGTCCCGTCCCCTCCCCACCCCGGCTTCACCAGCGAAAAACAAAACAGCCTGGTTTCTGTTGTTTCTCCTCGCTCAGAGATGGACGTCCTGTGTTCTACAGTCAGAAGGAAACAGCGCTCAGCCAGACTCTCCTCTTGCTGCTTCCTCTCCAAGGCTCCACACTGGAAATACATATATAGACCCCTGAAATGTCCTACTGGAAATTCCCATTGTAGACCCCTGAAATGTCCTACTGGAAATACATCCCATTATAGACCCTGAAATGTGCTACTGGAAATACATATCATAGACCCCTGAAATGTCCTACTGGAAATAAATCCATTATAGACCCCTGAAATGTCCTACTTGAAATACATCCCATTATAGACCCTGACATGTCCTACTGGAAATACATATCATAGACCCCTGAAATGTCTACTGGAAAACTCCTATTATAGACCCCTGAAATGTCCTACTGGAAATACATATTATAGACCCTGAAATGTCCTACTGGAAATACATCCCATTATAGACCCCTGAAATGTCCTATGGAATAACATCCCATTATAGACCCCTGAAATGTCCTACTGGAAATACATCACATTATGGACCTCTGAAATGTCCTACTGGAAATACATCCCATTATGGACCCTGAAATGTCCTACTGGAAATACATCACATTATAGACCCCTGAAATGTCCAACTGGAAATACATCCCATTATAGACCCTGAAATGTCCTACTGGAAATACATATATAGACCCTGAAATGTCTACTGGAAATACATATATAGACCCCTGAAAGTCCTACTGGAAATACATCCCATTATAGAGCCCTGAAATGTCCTACTGGAAATACATCCCATTATAGACCCCTGAAATGTCCCTACTGGAAATACATATTATAGACCCCTGAAATGTCCTACGGAAATACATATATAGACCCTGAAATGTCCTGGGATGGTGGGGGAGAGGGGGAGAGGGGATAATGGTAGGGGAGAGGGGGAGAGGGGGAGAGGGGCATAATGTAGGGGAGCGGGGGAGAGGGGGAGAAGGGGAGAGGGGCATAATGGTAGGGGAGAGGGGGAGGGGGGATAGTGGTAGGGGGGAGGGGGAGAGGGGGATAATGGTAGGGGAGAGGGGATAATGGTAGGGGAGGGGATAACGGTAGGGGAGAGGGGGACAGGGGGAGAGGGGGATAATGGTAGGGGGGGGGGGAGAGGGGGATAATGGTAGGGGAGGGGGGAGAGGGGGAGAGGGGGGTAATGGTAGGGGAGAGGGGGATAATGGTAGGGGAGAGGGGGATGGTAGGGGAGAGGAGGAGAGGGGGAGAGGGGGATAATGGTAGGGGAGAGGGGGAGAGGGGGGAGAGGGGGATAATGGAGGGGAGAGGGGGATAATGGTAGGGGAGAGGAGGAGAGGGGGAGAGGGGGATAATGGTAGGGGCGAAGGGCTGGGTGTTTAATTGTCCCTCCCCATCTGGCCCTCTGCTCTGCTCTCTAGGGTCTGTCTGGGTTCAGGCTGTCCTGCAGACACGATAATCCTCCTGATTAAAGCCAGAATCGACCTAAACCAGACTGAGCCTCTCAGAGTTACATTACCAGGGAAAAACTGGGATCCTTCACGTTAACAAAAACCCCAACCAAAAAAATGAAAGAAAAAAAGACGCATTAAGAAATAGCAGAGTGGGTCAATCTGGACACCAACTAAGGCTCCACTTCCTGCTGTTTTGGTTCCCCCACAACCACGGCGTCTCTAACCACCCGGCGTCTCTCACCACGGCGTCTCTAACCCCACGGCGTCTCTAACCCCGACCCCCGGCGTCTCAACCCCAACCCCCACGGCGTCTCTAACCCCACGGCGTCTCTAACCCCGACCCCCACGGCGTCTCTAACCCCACGGCGCCCCCCCCACGTGTGTCTCTAACCCACGGCCCACACGGCGTCTCTAACCCGACCCCCACGGCGTCTAACCCCACCCCACGGAGTCTCTAACCCCCA